>NC_044919.1:32392-143647 GCF_003576645.1 Ipomoea triloba
TTTTCCCCCCCCCCCCCCCCCCCCTCCTTGAATTAAAAACTTATTCACTCATATCCAGGTTCTTTTTGTTGGGGCCAGACTACAGTGCTGGTACAATCTACAAAGGTGGATGCACTCAAATGGACAGGATCTGGAGATGGCATAGTCTCAGTTGGCATGGAGGTTGTCTTATGGCGAAAAAAGGAGAGGTCCTGGGAAATTGCTTGGAAGTTTAAACCAGAATTGCCTCAAATGCTAGTTTCAGCCACCTGGTCAATTGAAGGACCTTTGGCAACAGCACCTCTGCATAGATTGCAAGTTGATGATTTGAGTTCTCCTATCTGCAAGAGTAAAAAATGTGTATTAGTTTGTCAAGGAGATAGAGATTCACGGCTTGAACATGCTATACTACCTCATTCTCAGCCTGTTTCTATGATCCAATGGAGGCCATCTGCATTACGAGAGCCAAGTAAAGAGGACAGAAGTTTCAAGAGGTCACTGTTGTTAACTTGTTGTCTGGATGGTGCTGTAAGATTGTGGAGTGAGATTGATGATGGAAGGGTAAAAAAAGTCTTCAAAGAAAATGATCGCAAGGTTACTAGATTATCTTTTCGGGTGGTTGCTGTGGTTGAGGTAAATCAGTCATTGAGTGGAAAACTGGGCGTTGATATATTTGTAAGATGGGCGACAGATATTGATGGTGTAATTAAGATTAGAGAAGAAACTAACTATTATTCTTCTCTTGAGGAATACCAGCATGACAAGGTTGGTAAGTGTGAATGGTTAATTGCTCATGGTCCTCAAATAACATTGACTCTTTGGACTGTCCACTGTCTTGATGATTTTGCTCCAGTGAGATTTCCAAGGATTACTTTATGGAATAGTAAAGAACTCAACTATCCTAAAGTGGATTCAAAAAGATTGCCACTTAATGATGTTTTTATCACAAGGAATCAGGTCTTTGGACCACCAATAATTTGTTCTTGGATTGAGCTATTACCTTGCAACTCTCTAGCCTGGTTACATTTATATTCTTCAAGATCAACTGTTAGGGAAGAAGGATCTTCAAAATCAAGTATTGAAGAACAGGGGTCTTCAAATAAATGCCAGAATGATAGGTTCTTATCATTTTATTCTAGAGGAATTTTGGATGTTGACAATCACAGTGATAAAATTTTACAAGTTGCAGTTCATCCATATTCTGAAGTTGAACTTGCAGCCTCTCTCAATGCAAATGGAATGCTTCAATTTTGGTCATTTTCTGCTACTTCGGATAGTGCCATGCCAACTTTAAATCCCTCTTGGAAATTTTATGGAAAACATTTTGCTTTGCATTCCCACTCAAGGTACTCTTGCTTGAGGTGGGGACCTGCAATTTCAAATGAAGAATGGATTCTTTTTGTAGGACATGCTAAAGGTGTAGATTTCTTTATTGTCACAACTTCAAAAAATGAAGAACAGAAATTATTATGTCACAATGTATGCACTGTGCCCTTTCACAATGAAGGCCATGAAGAGGGGCCAAACAGTGTCTGTTCAATATCTTTGCCTTCTACTTACAATGAAACCTCTGTTTATAATAATTTATTACTATTGTCCGTGTGGAAGTGTGCCTTCCAGGCTTTTTCATGGAAAATTAGCATCCACCAGTATGATTCGTCCAGTGTCTCTTGTGACTGCAGTCTTGAGAAGCCAAATAATATTGAAAGTAGTTTGTGCAAATTCAAAAGTAGTTTTTGCAGCAAAACATATTGTGTCTCTGTTGAACCTTATTCATCACAATTCCCTTCTCCATACAACCATGACTTAGCATCTAGCTTCCAAGTAGTTTGTCCAACTAATTCTGTTTTGAGAGAGCTGCAGGGTTCTGCTTATGAGAAGTCCAGTAACCATTTCACTTATCACATGGCCACTGGTTACAGTGATGGCAGTTTGAAATTATGGAGAAGCATGCCGGCTACCATTTTGAATTCACAGTGGGATCTTGTTGGTATGCTTTATACACATCATGGTCCTGTTCTTGGAATATCTTCAAGTTCTTGTGGTCGGAAGATTGCAACAATCTCCAAAGCAGATGAGGCAACTACTTCTAGTAATCTTCAAATATGGGAATGCGTGCACCTTATGGATGAAGGTAGCTTCATTCTAGAGGACACTTTGTCTTTTGATGCAGAAGTAGTTGCATTAAATTGGTTGACAATGGGAAATGGTCAGTTTTTATTGGGGGTTTGTACGAGCAATAAGTTGCAGGTGTATGCTCAAAGACGCAGCGGAGGCCATTATATTTTGAAGCCAGAAAAATCTTTAGAGGGAAGCATCTGGGTTTGTGTTGCTGAATCTCATACTAAAGCCATCATTCGTGACTTTTTTTGGGGGTCCAGAGCCACAATAGTGGTTGCTCATGATGAGTATTTATCTCTCTATAGTAGGTTGTTATTTTTGGAGGATAGTAAAACCCTGTCCAAGTTTTGCGGAAAAATCTATGGGGATGCTTACCCTTGCTGTAATGATTCAGATAAAATTTTGCCAGGTTCAGCAATTGAGGGTTTTGATAATTTTGGACAATGCCCTTCTACTTCCCCCATGAAGATGAACATGATACATGAAATTATCCCTGTCATGAATGTCAAAAGATCTGAAAAGGAGTGTAACTTATTCATAAATATTGGCATTTGGAGCATACTAGAGTTAACAGAAATGTTGGGAGGATCAATCCCTGTCATTCACCCAGAGGCACTTCTGACAAACTTACTTTCAGGTATTTTAAAATTGGTCTATTTTCTTTTTCCTGTTTCATTTTGTCCATCCATCTTCCTTACCATACAGGCGATATTGCATTCGATTTTGAACATGCTATTCACAATGCTTTTAGGTAATTGGAAGCGCCCTTATGTAGGTCTGAAGTGTCTTACTGAACACTTTAGTTCTAACACATCTGCAAAGATATTTTGCTCTCAAAATTTCAATTGTTTCACATTACCTGTTCCATTGTCAAACTATCTTGAAGGACGTGTGTTGCAAAGATCTGCCGATAAGTCATTCCAATGGAATGGGGATATTGCATCTACAGAGGCCCTGAAAGGATCATATCAATATGCCTCTAATTTGGGTCATGGTGCATTATATACTGCCCCAACAAGATCTGAAATTTCTGGCTTTATTGAAGCCTTTGATAAACTATCAAAGTGTTCAATCATGTCTGACACTGAAATGATGCATAGTCGTGCTGCTATAAATCTTCTGCAAGAAGTTAGCAATTCACAGTCTGCTTCTGCTTATGGAAGTCTTGATGAACCAGGTCGAAGGTATTAAGTTCAGTTCTTTTTCTGCTACAGAGTCCATTGAGCTTACATTGTTCAATCATGAATTTCCTTTTTACTAGTTTGTTTGTCATAATAATACCTGTGTTTGCATTTTTGCTTTACAGTTAACACATCTCTTTCCAATTAATTTTGGCCCTTCATTTTTGTGGTACACCTTGTGTTGATCCTAGTCTTGTCCAATTAATTTGATGCAGTTTCCTTTATTTATTTTACTCAGGTTTTGGGTTGCAGTGAGGTTTCAGCAGCTATATTTTGTTGAAAGATTTCATAGGGTGCCATTGGTAGGAGAGCTGGATATTCAGTCAGCATTGGTTGGTTGGGCTTTTCACTCTGATTGCCAGGAGACTTTATTTGATTCTCTCTTATCTAATGAACCTTCTTGGCAAGAGATGCATGATATAGGAATTGGGTTTTGGTATACAAATGCCTCACAACTAAGATCAAAGGTATTCATGAATCTAATTAAAAATTCTATTATTTTATTTCCTGGTGAAATTTTTAGTATGCTACAGTTTAGTTATTTCTTTGTAGAAGCTAGACACCTGTTATACTCTGACATAACTATGCAAGTCTTTGCATCATCTGGACCTAGGGCTGTTATTACTTCCTGTCTCTTTGTGTGTTGTTACTTGTTTGAAAAGAAAGTTAAATACTACATTTGCAATTTTGGTTTCATGTGCTTTGTTGGGTTAAAGCATTCAAGAGGTCCTTGTATTATTCCATTTTGTTCAGTTTAGTCCTTTTACTTATGCTGAACTATACAAATATCCTATATTTATAGGAACATTTGGCTATGCCCAGTCCCACTAAGATTAGGAAACCAAGTGTACTACTAGGAATAGGACTACGGTTTTCTATTATTCAAAATATAAAAACCTGACAAGGCAATTAACATGTTAGTATACTTTGACGTGGCAATGCTGACGTTACTGCCACATAACTAAATTAATGGTTTAAATTAACAATGCTAACTTTTGTCCTCAATTTTATCAAATGTTAAAGTACAGGGGCATATTCAAGTAGATGAACTAAATTGAAAAAAAATGTTATAGTACAAGAACCTTTTAGGTACTGTGACTGCTTTGTTGTCCTCTTGTATCATTCTTCTTTGTTTCTCATCATGTTCTCTTTGCAAGATCAGCATTAGAGTATTTAAGCATGATATCATGCACTCATCTTTGGTTCTTTTTTAAGATATGAGCTCTTAGATGTGGATCACCATATTCGAATCTGTATTTTCCATATATGAAGTCCAGTAGCTGATTATCCGTGTACCTTTTAGGCACTTGAGAAGATACAAGTTCATCTTTGACATGGTTCTTTAAATGGAAGGATGCTAACACATTTTTGCAAGACAATAATTTTTAGCTTATCTTTGTAAAATGTTTTTCTGCAAAACAAAATTCTGTTTCCTTTAGATATACAATGAGAAGAAAGAAGGCAGAGGATAATGTTTGTTGGTATTATCAGATTCTGTTTACACTATTTTATTTTTCTTCTTTTTTCCTTTTGTAGATGGAGAAGCTGGCAAGACAGCAATATTTGAAAAATAGAGATCCCAGGGCATGTGCACTTCTTTACATTGCCTTGAATAGAATTCAAGTTTTAACAGGTCTTTTCAAAATTAGCAAAGATGAAAAGGACAGGCCGTTGGTGGGCTTTCTTTCCCGCAATTTTCAGGTACTGTGTAGACTCCTTTTGTTAATTTGTTTATAGCCATTCTAAACAAACATAATTCCCCCAAACAGTTTAGTAACTTATAACACTTTCATTTGAACTCTTATAAATTTATCTTATAGATACATTTTTCTGAATTTTAGATTTTTTATCCTCTAAACTTTGTATGTTTTCTAGTTTCAGTTTATATAGTTTTTGGTTGTGCTTTTGTTGCATGTCTTCTGAAATTTATGCGGTATCAGTAATTTCAGTCTAGCTTTGCAAAACCAAACTTTGGGATAACCCGAGCAAGTACATTTATCTTGCCTTATCAATCGTCTTCCATTTGTCCCCCTCTCTTCTCTCTCTCTCTCTCTCTCTCTCTTCCCTGATTAATATATGTATCTTGACTATTTATGAGTTCAAGATGACTTTATACTATAAGCAGTCTAATGAATGAGATGCTTTCTTATTGCATGTGGTGCTGTTTGGATAACTGAGCCTTGTTATGCATAATGCGATTTACTTTGTGATATGTCCTTATTTTAATCTCCATGAATGGTTTAGTTATTAGCGTTCATTTACGTACATTATCTCGCATACATGCTCATTATTTACTCCAATAAATAGTCTTAATAACCTGATCTTTCAGGAGGATAAAAATAAGGCAGCAGCTCTGAAAAATGCATATGTTTTGTTGGGCAAACATGAACTGGAACTTGCAGTTGCATTCTTTTTGCTTGGAGGTGATACGACGTCTGCTGTCACTGTGTGTGTGAAGAACCTCAGGGATGAACAGCTTGCACTTGTAATCTGTCATCTTGTTGAAGGGTATGGTGGACCATTAGAGCGTTATATTGTAACAAAATTCCTTCTTCCATCCGCAGTTGCAAAAGGTGATTACTGGCTTGCCAGTTTGCTGGAGGTAATTGATCTATGAATTCAGTTTTGTTTCAAAGGTTTTCTTTCTTTCTTTTTTTTTTTTTTTTTTCCTCTTGTTTTGCCGAATGATGAATGCATATACAAACTCTTTTTCATTTGCAGTGGGTATTAGGAAATTATTCACAATCTTACCAGAGAATGCTTGCCATCCAAACAGAGCCGTTTCTCAATAAGCATGTCCTCTCCTCACACCAAGATGCTTTTTTAGATCCAAGCATTGGACAGTACTGCCTAATGTTAACAATTAAGACTAGTATGAGAAATGCTGTTGGTGAGAAAAATGCTGCAGTCTTGGGTAGATGGGCAATTTGGATGTGTGCTACTGCCTTAAGTAGATGTGGTCTACCTGTAAGTTCACATTTCTTACTGTTTTGCCCAATACTTGCAATTTTGAAATGGGATTTTGCTAGCATTTGAGTTTATGCTTTTGGGTTTCTATTGGAATGGGTGAATATTTCCAACTTTCTAGATTACTTGACCTTCCTCTCTGAGGCTATGAACTATGGATCTGTGTTTATTTTTTTTTTGAAATTGGGACTGAAGAATGCCTTATGCCCCTACTGCAGAATAATACAAAATATTTTGTATAGTAATCTGTTTGTGGATTTATTTTCTTTTTCTTTATTTTTTTATTCTCTAAAGCTTATACTCTCAAGATATCAATGGGGTTCTTGTTGAGAATTATTTAATGGCTTCTGTACTTTTTCCATTATAAGCTTGAAGCATTGGAGTGCCTTTCTTCTTCAGTCAGCATCTTTGGTAATTCAACTCAAGGAAGTATACCACACAATGCAGACTCTGAACTTTTTAATGCTACTATCTTGGGAGTGTTAGTAAATAAGAGTTCATCAAACTGGATATCAGTTGGTGTGGCTTTTGATGTAGCTTCACATTCAAGACTAGATTTGGCTATGCAGTACATATCCAAGTTGTTGAGAAAACATCCATGCTGGGTGGACATCAATATCATGCATCTTCAGGCACATACATACACCGAGTCTGAGTATCAAGGCTGCAAGAGATTACTTAATATTTTCCAAGATGAATTAAAGGAAACAGTTTCATGCTTTCAGCAGAAGTATTCTATGGTTCCTATTGATCTTATGAACATGGTATATAACTATATACTTATTTTTGCCACTGACGTTGTGCTTGATCACTGTGTTTTTGGAACTGATTTGTTTTCATCTTGCAACTTTTTGTACAGATTTTTTTGTCCCTCAGCAACAATAGTTTGGAGCACATTGGATATAGTCTGTTACAAGATTACACTAGCAAGTACACCTCACAAGAACAAGGAAGACTTGATATTTGCTTTCTCTGTCCTCTTCCTGAACTACTTCTGAAGGTTGCCGAAGAAGTATTGCATTCACTTTCTAGGTACATCATAGTGTGTGGTATGAGTTATTTGTATCTAGAACCATGTTCAATGATAGGTGATGTGGACAGTGAACATGGATTTGGTTTGGTTCAACCTTTGAAGTTTTACAAGTGGAGTTTCATTTGGTCATTGCGGTATGTTAGAGACATGATGGTGTTGTTTTCTGCTTCCTTTCAGCAGGACTTCAAAAGAAATCCTTTTACTATTCTTGATTTATTTGAGTTCTTCTTATACTTTTCATCATTTTGGATTCAAAGAAATTTCAGAGGTCTTACTATGGTTTTGAACCCTCTTGTAATTGTATGTGACAAAAGGCATGCTTCACATGAGATCAATATGAAGGATCTCCGGGAAATCCTTTACCAGAACTTGGAAATCTTGGCTCATGATACCCCAGTTATTGATGTAGCATCTCTTCATATCAATGAGAGGCAATTGTATAAACAGTTTGGAGATCTATTGCCATCAGTTCCAGAAGGAAAGGGGCCGCAAAACCTGTGTCTCTCTTTGTGGGGAACTGTGTCTAATATTCTGGAATATCAGCTAAATTTGATATCACTGGAATCTAGAGACTGTTTATTTGAATCCCATAACACACTCCAAAAAGCATCATCTTCAATAATCCATGGAGGTAATATGCCCTACCAGATTGAGCTGGGTGCAGTACTCGCTAGATTACTGAAGGTCACATGTGGACACATTTCTGCTTATTGTGCAAAACAACTTGCATCATTCCTGCTGCTGAGGGTATCAAGAAGAAGTGCTCATTTGTGGCCCCAATACAGAAATCCAGCTAAGAATTTGGATCATATTATTGATAATGCGGAGGTTCTTTCTAATGAAGATGAACTATCAGCTTCAAAAATGTTTTGGAGTATCTGTTCTGAGATTTGTGAAGTTAATGGAAACTTTTTGCAAGAGAATGCAGAGTTGTTGCAGCATATTAAGCAAAAGTCCTTGAATGGGTGGTATGACGTGTATCCAGTTATTATAAGAGAGTGTGAATCTGAGGAAACTTGTGATAAAGAAGACAGGCTTGATAGTCCTAGTAGTGCTGCTGGATCTCCTCTTGCATGCCTGTCCCCTAATGATCATCCCTTCCTGAGTTTGAGTGGAAAATATGCAGATCATCCAAAAAAGGTTTTGCCTTTCAATAATGCTAAAGAAATTTGTAGAAGAAATGGAGAACTCCTAGAGGTGACTCTTCATCCCAAACAATTCTTTCCGAAAATTGATCATAACTGTTGACACCGAAGTCTCTGTATTCTGTCTTTGTATGATTATTTCGAGTCATATATTTTGCAGGCTTTGTGCATCAACTCCATTGACCAATGTCAAGTAGCTCTAGCTAGCAATCGGAAGGTGAGAGTGTTGGATTTGCTTGTGTATTGTCCTGAGCATCTTTTGAAAGCTCCAATATTTATATTTAGGTTTTCACAGTTTCACTGCACCATTGGCTTCTCATGTTACTGGAAAACATTTCAACTGCAATATAACAAGATTCTTGTTTTAATCTTTGAAAAATAAGTATTCAAAACATTTTTTTTATGATTTAGCAAAAAAAAAAAAAATTTATATATATATATATATATGCATTATTTAACTCTAGTAGTTTTGGGTTACCATTGATACTCTCTTTAATACAGGGCATTCTATTCTTTAATTGGGAGGATGGACTGCCTTACGAAGAAAAATCTGATTATGTCTGGGCAGACGCTGACTGGCCGTGTAATGGCTGGGCTGGATCTGAAGCTACACCGATTCCCACTAGTGTTTCTCCTGAAGTTGGGCTGGGTAAGAAAGGGACAGTCCTGGGACTTGGTGGAGCAACAATAGATGTAGGTTTGTTGACAAGACCTGGGAAAGATTTTACAGGCAGTGGAACATTTGGAGTTCCAGGCTATGCTGGTATTAGTTCTGGCCTTGGTTGGGGAATTCAAGAAGATTTTGATGAGTGTGTTGACCCTCCTGCCACAGTGGAGAATGTTAGAACAAGGGCATTATCAACTCACCCTTCAAGACCATTGTTCTTGGTTGGTTCTAGCAATACCCATGTATATTTATGGGAGGTTAGTCTTGTCTGCCCTACATTTTTTTTTTGTAGCATAAATTTTATTTTAAATAACCTTTACTTCTATTGTTCTTTACATCTAAAATTTATTTCCAGCTGGAGTTTACTGTTGGTATTTTTTTCTTAAACTAAATGGGACTAAAGAGAATTAATGATATCAACAGTTTGGCATGGACAGAGCTACTGCTACGTATGGAGTGCTTCCTGCTACAAATGTCCCTCCACCCTATGCCCTTGCCTCTATATCTTCTGTGCAGTTTGACCATTGTGGTCACCGGTTTGCAACTGCTGCATCAGATGGTACTGTGTCCACATGGCAACTTGAAGTTGGAGGAAGGAGTAACATTCATCCAACTGAATCTTCTATCTGCTTTAACAACTATACATCGTATGTTGCTTAAAACTATTTGAACACCGCTCTTCGTCTCATTGAGGCTTTTGTTAGTTCATGTACTTTTTCATTTTACTCTAGTTTTTCTTTATTAAACTGAATAATTTCTTGCTGTCAAGAAAATAGGTTCTAGGCCAAGTTCTTTTGCATGCTTTCTATGTCTTTCCAGCTAGGGATGATGCTAATTTGCAAGGTTTATCTTTCCTGTTGTAACTTCTGACTTCTGACTGTAGGGATGTTACTTATGTTACTTCTAGTGGTTCTATAATAGCTGCCGCGGGATATAGCTCCAGTGGGATTAATGTTGTTGTATGGGATACACTAGCTCCTCCAGCTACATCTCAAGCTTCCATAATGTGCCATGAAGGTTTGTTTCCATTCTTATCTACTTGATAAAAATGATCCATACTTTCCATCTCATCCTTGCTGCACACCCAACATCTGTTTTGAGAGCTGCAGTGTAGAACTGATGCAATCCTTTAATTGTTTTATAGTTCCTATAAATGTTAAAGTACAAGGACCAAATACTCATCAGTCATTGCCGCCACAGAAACTATTGATTTTAGAAACCTTTTACCAAACCAAGAAATCAATAATCACATTCTCTTTAAAGCAACTATTTTGCTTCATAGCAGGATCCAATCTATATTCTGTATGTGCAAGGTAGTATGGGTGGCAACTTAAGTCATCATTCTGGAATAATTTTTGGTGCACAGTTTGAACTGAAATAGTTTCTTGTGGATGTTCCAGGTGGTGCACGCTCTCTGTCTATATTTGATAATGATATAGGAAGTGGCTCAATTTCGCCACTTATTGTGACTGGGGGAAAAAGTGGTGATGTTGGACTCCACGATTTCCGCTACATAGCAACAGGAAGGACAAAGAAACATAAGCATTGTGATACCAGTGAACAGAATCTCCATTCCACAGTAGACATGCAGAAGAAAACTGGTGATCAGAACCGGAATGGTATGCTATGGTATATACCAAAGGCCCACACAGGTACTTGCTACAATACTACTTGTACGATTGCTGCTGAGTATAAATTATTTTTAATAATTGTAGCTGTATGCAACTCTAACTACTCAACTTCCCAAATCCTTCTGAAGGGAGTGTCACCAAAATATGTACTATTCCGAACACTAGTTTTTTCTTGACGGGAAGCAAGGACGGAGATGTAAAACTTTGGGATGCAAAGTGGGCGAGACTAGTATTTCATTGGCCAAAATTGCATGAAAGACACACCTTTTTGCAACCAACCTCCCGTGGATTTGGTGGCGTTGTTCGGGTAAATTTTTAATACTGGTGAAGTCAACTGAAAATTGTTAGATATGTGTATTTACAATGCTTGAACTAGGAAGCATGTTTTTTATGCATGTGTTAGAGCTAAAGATATGGTTACTGTAATTTTGCAGGCTGGTGTTACAGATATTCAAATTGTTTCTCATGGTTTTGTTTCTTGTGGTGGAGATGGTTCTGTAAGGCTGGTTACAGTAAAAGGGACTTGAAACATGCATGAACAAGGATTCCATCATAGTGGCCATCATATTGAAGTGTTACAATAGACTATGTGAAAGTGGACTCTAGAGTCTAGCCTGTACCAAAATTCAACCTCTGGTGAGAATGCTTGCGAGCTGCAACAGTACTCACTTCTTGGAGTCTCGTTGTATTCAGGCCCGTAAATATGAGCTGTCTTTGGCATTCATTCGATTATTATCTTCTCCACCTTTGTGGTAATCAATATACATATATAAACCCACTTCCTTCCGACAGGGTTTGCTCTGATTTAGGTTGTTGATAGTTTTGTAGTTGTTATTCTATGATGCCAAGCAAGTTATCTGATGCTTTAAGGGTACACTGAGTTGCCAATTCATTTCATTTGATTGTATGCAAGTATTTATGTATTCCTCTGAATCTATCTATGAACTGCCATACCAAGTTTACATCATAACTTTTAACTAGAGCAATTGCACTGTTATCATTGGTCCATCAACAAATTTGCAATTTGCAATTTTTTTTAAAAAAGAAAAATTCATAATTTACCATAGATTTCATAAATCACGGTCCTCCAATCTCATGTGTAATTTAATGGCATACCTATCATATTTTATAGATATGATTGCTGTATTTTTTTTTCCCCAAGTAACGGTATCACTATAAAAACACGTGTGAAATCCACGTCAACTCACCAAATCAACTAAAATATTTAGTAAGTAATGTCCCTATGAGAACCACCTTCCTATGAGTCATGAGAATCAATCTAGTGTATTAGAAAAACATATCTATGAATAAAATTAATTGGGGTCTAAAATTTGTGTATGTAGCATGTGTTGTGTACATGAAGAACTGTGGCTGAGAAACATGGAAAATGACTTCCCCAACAAAAAGAAAAGTTATTTTCTTTAAAAAAAAAAAAAAAAACTCTATTTTTTATTGACCATGTACTCATTTTTCACAATCGTTATATCGTGATTCGTGAGTCAGGGTTCACAGATTGTCCAATACTTAGAATTTGACTTCATAAGGTATAGAATTCATGTTTATAATATTACACATAAACACGATATAATGAACATGAATTTTGTGCATTATATGAACATGAATTCTGTGTATTATATTAAGTGTTTATGTGTCCTCAACTATATAATTTTGTGCATATAAATATGAATTCTATACTTTGTGAAGTCAAATTATGTATATTAGACCAGTATCCATAATGCATTGTGAACACTGATCCAGGATATAAATTGTCCACTTTCTCCCTCTTGCTAAAACAAGAAATCCAAAAAATGATTTCCAGGTTTCCAAACAACCCTAAAGTGAAATTTACACTATAATTAATTAATTAATTACGGAGTACAATCTAGCAGTCAGTGAATTGGGCCGGCCCATCTTCATAGTTTAATCACCATCTCGGTTACCTCGGTACTTCATCCCCGATTGCGTAACACGAAGGATTTGGAATTTGGAGTGTTTGAGAGGGGCGGAGAGGAGAAAAGTCATAGAAGGAATTAAGGAAAGATAAAGATGGCGGTGATGGGTAAATTGAGAATGTTCGTAGTCCAAGAACCTGTCGTTGCTGCTTCTTGCCTCATCGCCGGCGTTGGTAATTTCCCCCCTTTTTTTGTTTTTTGTTTTTGTTTTTTTTTTTTTTATTTTTTGAAACAGATATACAAGCATTCCCTTTTGATGTAGATGTCTGGTAGCTGAAATCAAATAACATATTTGTATAATTTTCATTATTTTTTGTTTAATTTGGTTTCCTAATATGTCTGCATCCGTTCTTTGTCTTTTTATACAATTCGATTGCCGGAGCGATTGGATCCCTCATCAGTTAGGCTAAGCGGTTTTCATCTGCGGTTTTAGTTAAGAATTACAAATTGTCCAGCAAACTCTAAAACTTTTTACGAAATCTAGGTGGTTCTTGCGGTGAGGACACCACTTTTAATTGCGGACTATGCGTCGTTTTAGGGTTGTAAAATTTATTATTTAAAAAAAAAATCTGAAACTTGTTGTTTGGATTGCGGGAAAGGATTTTCCTAAGCCACATTCTGAGGAAATGGGTTTTGACTTGGCTTTAGCTGCATCATGGTTTACTATGAAATGAGTTTGAAATTTATGTTCCATTTTTCTTTATATAATTACTCCGTATATCTTATGCTTCTTCATTAGGATGTGGTGTAATGTAAGATGGATTTAGTGAGAGGTAATCAATATTCTGCTCTTGATTTTTGTTGTTATTGCAGTGATAATCAGGGTAATCTAGAGACACTGGATCATCTTAATGTGTAGTAATATGCTGATCAAGGCAATCTCATCAATTGGCTACGTTTCAATTGTTTCCCTGGCCTGTTATTTTACATTTTACATATATTATAATGTATGTATTAATGCTTTTGTTTTTAGTAGGAAATGGGATGCTGCATTTAATCAATTCTGATCTATTAGAAATTCTTGGAGTCTTACTACTTATGTCTTCTTACCTTCATGTCATGTGTGATCTAACTCCATTCACAGTAAAAAATTTCTTTTCCAGACTGATATCTTATCACAAAAGCAAAACTATTTGTTAATTTCTTTATATGCTGTATTTACATGTGTCCCCTATTTTCACGGTGAATTTCGAATATGAGTGGTTTATGTTAGGGCTTTTGTGTTGTGGCAATTTCAGGGCTCTTCCTCCCAGCAGTTGTAAGGCCTATGCTAGACTCTTTTGAATCATCCAAGCAAGTCCCTCAACCTGCTCTAACTGATGTATGTAAAGTACTGCTCATTATGTAGTTATTTTGTGTGGAATTGGTTATATGCTATGCTATAACAGAGTTGGTTTAAATAAATTTATAGAATGTTTGTTTGTTTGTTTTTGGCAGGTGGTTGCTGGTATGACTGGTAAGAAACAGGGGTAGATAATTGCAGAATAGGTTGTTGTGTAATTTTATCCCTTGAGATTTCTGTGTTTTTTATGGGAATAATAAGATGGTGGTATCTGTCTAGTTTGAAAATTTCCTCATTTGCTGACGTATATGCTATGCTACTCAAAGATGAGAGAGATTGCTATTAATAATATTTTGTTTGTTATATTTGAGTGAATACATGTATGTCTGTATGTAATTTCAGAACAGCTATGTGAATTCAATGATGTTGAGATGGTGAAATTTGGGTAGGAGCAGCCCTTGTTATGTACCTGATCCTCTTTATATATATATAGAGAGAGAAAGGAGACATATCAGGAGAGAATTGAAAACCAATCGCAGCTCTGTCCACATTTCCAGATTTCACAGATCATGCACTTTTTTTTTATAAACTAGTATTTTCGCCCGTGCTGCACGGAATGGATTTGTTATAATATTTTAAGAATATTTGGATCGATATACAATTATATAAATTGTAACATCGAATATTATATAGCGCAATTAATGAAATTGGTTGGATTGATTAAGTTATCTGATGTTTTCCTAGCTTGAATTAGAGCAAATAATTGTCCAATTATCCGTGCGATGACATCGAATATTATATAGCGCAATTTATTTTTTATTATATATTTAGATATTAAAAATAAAGATGAAATTATAAAAAAATTCTAATTTTGAACGTATACATTTATTTGATTATAAAATTAGTGCAAAAGTATTACACAATTAATTGAATAATATATGACTTGATTGTTTACAATTATCATAAAACATCGATATATAATATGACTTATGTAATTATATTATTACTAAAATAAATATGAGAAAAATGGAAAATAATTTAATTATATTATATTATGTAATATGACCATGTTTAGCTTAATTACCATAATAATTATTAGACAATTATTATTAGTCAATTACTTGTGCAACTATACTTTTATACCTTAAGTATATTCATTTTCACCGTATAGCATTTAATTTTTCTTCCTCCTCCATATTTAAATGAATTAATTGTAATTATTATAAAAAATTTAACAACCCATGTTTAATTAATTTTTTAAAAGTTTAAATAACTTACAGCACGTTTGGTTCATGGAATGAATTTGGAGGGAATATGAATAATATTCCATAAGGAATGGAATAGGTAAGGAATAGAATAGAAATTGTATTATAGTGTTTGGTTCGCTGAAGGAATAGACTTGGGAATTGTATTCCAGCGTTTGGTTGGTTAAAGGAATAGAAATGGAATATATATTTAAAAGGCATAAATGCCCTTGTACAAAAAAAATTATTATTATTATTATTATTAGTATTTAATGATTTATATATATAAATAAATTATTTGTAAAAAAAGGAGAAATTTAGTAGAATACATTGAAGAAAAATTTCAAAGCTGATGAACCTGGTTCATCTAATGCTGCTGATTCTAAGTTCAATTAATGTTCATGTTGTTCATCAACAAGTTTGAATGGTGGCATCACACTATTAATATTCTAATATTATTAGTATTATGTAATAATAAAATAAAACTTATAATAATATTAATAACAATAATAAGAAAAACATAATAATAATAATAATAATAATACAAAAACAAAATTATATATAAAATAATTTTTTTTAAAACATTAATGGGAATTTTTGATCCCACATTGGTAACTCAGGAAGAGGAGCTCATTTGAGCTCCTCTATATAAGAGAAGCATTGCTTCTCTTTTGAAATTAATTAACAATAGGATGAGGAAGTCATAAAGAGCCAAAAGCTCCTTCATTTAAGGAGTTTTAATTGCTCTTAGTTACAAGTTTTTTTTGTTTTTTTTTAATAATATAGGAGCGTTTTGAAAAAAGATCGAGATCTTTTTCTAAAATGCCATAGGGTAAAATTGGAAATAATAACATTAGGCTATTCCTGAGAACTCAGGAATAGCCTAATACCTAGGGGGACCCTAGGAATCTCTATTCCCCTTGCAAGGGGAATAGGTCATTTCCAGGAACATTGTTCCTGGGAATAGGAGGTTTTACCAAACAGCGGAATAGGTCTATTACTGGGAATGTTATTCCATTCCAGGCCTATTCCGCGAACCAAACGTGCCATTAAAGTTTTCAAAAGGAAAGTGTACTTAATTTTTTAAAAAAGTTTTTAAATAATTTTCAGTCAATTTTCATTTAATTAGTAATATCCTTTTAGTTTTCAAAAAAAGTAATATCCTTTTACTTTTCCAATTTGCCTAATTTTTGTTTCCTTTTCTATTAGGATCTTTTTATATTTTCAATCAATTAGTAAAATCAGTTTTCTTTTTTCATTTTATCTTTACTATTGTTTGGGCGGAAATTTTACAAAGGACGATTTTATTTTTATTAATAGTAATATAGATATAGAAGTATAGATAAGTATTCGAAATATTATTATTTGTGTAAATAATAATTAGTAAATTATTTTTCTTATAAAATTACTCATAATATTCAAGGAATTTTCTTACATATTTATTATGCAGAATTTGTTTAATTTCCATTATTCTCACAATTATAATGATTTAATTATCCTCAGAATTTGGTAAATAAAATTTTGTTACCAATTAAATTTTATTAATTTTTTTTACCAATTAATTAGTAATATTAGTTTGTGTGGGGAAGTTGAAGGGGATGATTTTACTTTTATTAATAGTATTGATATGTGAATATAAAAACAATATATTACCAATTAATAGATATTAGTTCATTTCGATTTTACATTTTCTTACTAAATAAGCTTTATTAATTATTTGACTAATAAAATATTTAATTAATTGACTACAAAAGTTTGGGTGGGAAAATGGAATAGGAGGATTTTACTTTTATATATAGTATAGATTCAATATTTTTAATTATAAGTCCAAATGGTTGATACAATATTACAAAAATATAGAAAGTAAAGTAATTAAGGTAATCAAATTATTATTATTATTATTATTATTATTATTGTTGTTGTTGTTATTATTATTATTATTATTATTATTATTATTGTTGTTGTTGTTGTTATTATTATTATTATTATTATTATTATTGTTGTTGTTGTTGTTGTTGTTGTTGTTGTTGTTGTTGTTGTTGTTGTTGTTGTTGTTGTTGTTGTTGTTAAAGGAAATGACTGGAATGATGTGTAGTAGTTTAGGCTATATAAGGTATGACTAAATAGAATAGAGATTTTATTCTATAATTATTCTATGTGTGACTATTAAATTATGTTTTCTTTTTCATTTTTTCTTTTTTTTATTGTTAATATTATTAGTATTAATCATTAAATTATGGACCCTTTTTTATTTCCCTTTCTATTGTTTCCTCAATAAATTTTCATTTTCTATTGTTTGGACAGAAGTGGTTGGACCGGAAAACACGAAATGAAAATTTTGTTAGGATTTTCCTTTTTATTAGTAACCTTATTATTATTAGTCCATTTCCTGGTAAGTTAATTTCGTTCTGTTTTCTATTTCTTCTCGTAAGTTAATTTTGTTTCCTTTTTCATTTTTCATTTTTACTGCTAACATTATTAATATTAATCTTTCATTTTTCATTTTTACTGCTAACATTATTAATATTAATCATTGATTTTTCATTTTTACTGCTAACATTATTAATATTAATCATTGAATTATGGATCATTTTTTATTTTACTTTTCTATTGTTTGCTAAATACTTTTTTTTTTAATTGTTTGGGTTGAAGTGTTTGGGCGTGTACTTCAATTTTCAGGGGAAAATGATGCAGAAGTTCTCGTTTCGCCATTTCTAATTCCGGTAATTCCTCAAACTTCAATTCAATCGATGCATATGTTTATATTTTTTGTTTTTTGTTGGTCTGTTTTTTGTTTTTCTTTAAATAGTAAAAACAATAACTTGAATGCTAAGCCATTTCTCCACCATTTCATCAAAGTCCAAGTAACTGATTCAATGCTAGATCATCACGTATATACAAAAATAAATCACATAAAAAGGACTTAAAAAAAAAAAAAAAAAAAAAGGACCCATCTTTAAACATATGCATACATGTTCCTGCACACGGAAGACGTGCTAATAAACATATGCATACATGTGGGAAACTTAGAAATTAGGAAGAAAACCGAGAGAGAATAGAAACCAATGCAAATGTTAATGGCAACGACGATCAAGACCAGGAATGACGACAGCCACCATTCTTGAAAAAGCCTTAGAGAGAAGATCCAATTCTTGAATCTCTTGAGTAGTGCACAGGGGGAAGGCAAACCCAAGTTCGATCCTATCATTTTATAGGCATGGCGTAGGGATTTTTTTTTTTTTTTTTTTTTTTTTTTTGCAGGCAATTAGTAATTCTCATTTCCTTTTTCAATTTTCATTTTATAGTATTAATGATTAATTTCTATTTTCTTTTTTATTTTCAATCGATTAGGGATCTTTTTTTTTTTATATTTATAGTCAATTAGTGATTTTCGTTTCCTTTTTCATTTTCTATCAATTAGGTGCCAATTAAGACACAAATATGCATAGGAGTTATATCATCATCATCATATATATATATATATATATATATATATATATATATATATATATATATATATATATATATATATATATATATATATATATATAATATGATTGGCATTCGTAATTTTTGTATATCAACCAGAATTCGTAATTCATGTATTTTTTTGATAGCATATATATAATATAATATGACTGAAAATATTTGTTACGATTTAATGAACAGATTAATTTATAATTTTTGTATCTCAGCCAGAATATGAGTACATTTAGATAAATATTATAAAAAAAATTGTAACAATCAAAACCACATTCTTATCTCATTAATATTATTCTGTCATAATAATTACCATAATTACTAATAATCTATTATAACCAATCATAATAATTACCATAATTACTAATAATCTATTATAACCAATTATAATTATTACCATAATTACTAATAATCTATTATAACCAATTATAATTAATATTATTCTATCATTAATATTATTCTATAATAATAATTAATATTATTAATATTATTATTATAATTACCATATTACTAAAATACCCCTATATTTGGGCAGGAAAATTGTAGAGGAGGATAATGTTTTTATATATAGTATAGATTGAAATGGCCCATTTGGGACTTACTTTCGTTTTGGTTATGTGTATGATGGATGGGCTTAGCCCAATTCACCAAACCCAAAACTCTCCGGCCGCATCTCGGCTTGGAGAGAGAGAGAGAGCAATGATAAGGTAGCAAGGTGGTTATTGTGTGGATTGGACCACTTGAATTGCTTATATT
Organism: Ipomoea triloba; assembly: GCF_003576645.1. Lineage (NCBI taxonomy): Eukaryota > Viridiplantae > Streptophyta > Magnoliopsida > Solanales > Convolvulaceae > Ipomoea > Ipomoea triloba. Next base: position 51,831 of record NC_044919.1, read on the forward strand.
AGGAGGATAATTGGTGTATCTAGAATTTTTACTCTCGAACACAGTGACTATTCTTGCTGAATTGTAAGTATCTCTTTGGGTGGGATAATTGATTTGATCGGGAGATTTAAAGTTGTTCCATACTTAATGTCATTTTTCATTAAGGATGTATGAGTCTCTTACCACTCCACCATACTAGGAGGATAATTGGTATTTGGTATTGAATTAAATTGTGTTTGTGTGTCTGTTGCGTTTAACACCACACCCACTGGCCACAGGACATTGACGTACCTACCCCACCCTTACCTGCCTCCATCCATCTCTATCTCTTTTACTACTTACTTTTCACTTCTTTCACACCTCCTCCTCCTTTCTATTTCTTTTTTTTTTTTTTTTTTGAAAGACTTTCTATTTCTTTTCTATAAAATACAAACAAAAACATGAAACCAACATTTTTATTCAAACAATATTTGATAAAAATGGTACTAACACATGGCTTGCAGGCCTTTCTTTTTTCAAAAAATAATAATAATAATAATAATAATAATCAACTTTGACCAGGTCCAATTTTGCCAAGTGCTGTTGCGGGGTCCACACCACTCATGGCATCAATTTCGAAGGCCTACCCAGCATAATCACTTCACTTCCGTTCAACACTCTTCTTCCTCCTATTCTTCTTCCCTCCCTACTAAACTTTCTACGTATTTCACTATTTGAATTGGGCTACTTTTTTTTTTTTTTTCTTATATGACTCTTCACATAATTATTTCTCATTTAAAATAAAACTATTATACAAGTCAAATACAACAAGTTTGTTATTAAATTCTAAGAATTCGTGTGACGTTTTTTTTTATAAATTAAAGTTCAAATTAAAAACTTGGAAAATATTATGCAAAATGATTTCCAAAAAATAACTTATTTTTTGAAAAATATTATAATTTTTTAGTATTTGGTTGAATGTTAGAAAATTACATTTTTTTGTTTGGTTCATTATTTAAAAATAAACATATTATTTGTTATATAATAATAATAATAATAATAATAATAATAATAAGTGGTGGTGATGGTAGTGGTGAGTGTGGTGGTGGTGGTGGTTGTGTGGTAGTAATAGTGATGGTGTCGATTTTACTAGTGGTAATAATAATAATAATTTGAAAATTAGTTTGTAGAGAAATAAAAAAGAAGGGATGAGAAAATAAATTATTTGAAAAACATCTCTCTGCTAAACATATATGAAGATATTTTTTTTTGTTAAATTAGACTTTTTCCGTTTATTAAAAAGATTATTTTTATTATAATTCAAATACAATAAAATCTGAAAAATTGACTTCTAATTTTATTTTTATTTTTTCCGAGTTTCAAACCAACCCTAAAATATGAAAAGTTGATTAAACTGCCTGTATAAGCCAGCTAAAATGTATAAACAAAATCTCAAGCTAAAAAATAATAATAAATGCGAATCACGTGCGTCATAGAAGCAGACAAGCATTGTTTTCACGTGGTACTCACGAGGGGCTTGATGCAAATATTGACGTCTACTTTATTGGTTCAAGTCAAGATCACGGGGCGCCAAACGTGTAAATGTAGGAGTGACAAACTACCCTCTAGCCTCTACCCAGCCTGCCTAAGTGCCTACCTATACCACATTACCTCTCCCAAATCAAACTTTCTTTTATGAAATACTCCTTATTCCGTAAAACAGTTTTTTTTAAAAATCAAATCAAATAAAATTTTTACTATGTCGTGATAATATCCTTTTTTTATACATATGATTAAACATATTATTCAAGTAACAATTTTTTCTATTAAAATATTGTAATTTAAACATTGAAATGAAAATTATTTGTGCACATAATATATAAACAAGATTTTTTTGAGTTCTACTGGCTCTATTACAATGCAGTATTTATTCATAACTATTTTCTTAACTTATTAAAACACAAAGAGATCTACTGAAACAAAAAGAGTCAATACGGCATCCACAAACACAAACCCATAACCTTCCATATAAAAAACAACTTAATGTCACTAGACTACAAGCATATAAACAAGATTAAAAACATGAAAATTGACGAAACAACTCTTCTTTCATTAATTCTCAATATAAATGTTAGACACTTATAATTAGTTTTAACTTAAGCTAAAATAACAGCTGCATATTGTAATCAAAAGGTAGGCAATGTCATCCATATTTGGTTGGTCCAAGTCGCATACAAGATGACACGTAGTGTGTGGGTGTGGTAAACGTGGTATGAACCGCCCAAATCGCGTGTTCTACAAGCTGCCCAACTAATTCCCACTTTTTCTTTACTTCACCGCTTCCCTTTCGCGTGAATATTTCCGCGTGCTTCTATTGCATTTGCCCTGCTCCCTATTCCATTTCCATTTCCATTTCCATTTTCTCAACTACTACCTCATCTTTTTCGGATTTTTATTGTTCATCAATTAACTCCACTCAATCTATGGGATAACCATTAAATGTCTTTCTATTTATAGTACCAAATCTAATTTCACTATCAATTTACAAATACTTTTAATTAAAATTTTAAAATTGTGCAATTAGAAGGCTGAATTAGATTATCTTTATCGGGTTGGTTTTTTTAATTACATTGCTAATGAGTCATTTGAATGTTAAATTTTAATAAATTCAAGTAAAAATATATAATATTTATGAATTCAAAAGATAATAAATTTTATAGGAATTTTGTAACCAAGCCATCCATTTTTCTTTATTATATATCATGATGAAAACATAATAAATACTAATATTTATAATTTAACACTCTAACAAATTTAAAATAGTCATTATAGTATTTTATACTAATTTTTTTAAAATGATTTTTATACGTTGAACCACACACTTTATTACAATCATTTTAATTTTAACTAATTAAATAAACATTATAACATTTAAATATACATACATATACGACTTTCACTATATTTCTAACAATAACATGTATATTTTCTACAATCTTTTAAATTTGACATGAATTTAAAAAAAAAAAAAAAAAACTCTTCTTTATTTATATTCTTTAAGTTCTTACTCATTGCCTCTACTACCAAGGACAAACTTCATCAAAGTCATCATATCAAATTAAACAAAGTTCATCTAGAGATTTAAATTAAATCCACACTTACTTGATTAAGGAATCAAAATTAAAGGAGGAGTGGATGGGAGCTTTTTGAATATAATTGAACACTTAGATTCTACTCAATTAGGGCCCACTGGGTTGCTTAAAGCATTAATTGTACCTTAATCTCCATAAAATTAACAACAACAATATCTAAGACTAAATCCAAATTAAAGTGTCGTCATTTGTTTGGATTCCTAGTATTCTCATCTTTTTTGCTTTACCCCTTTACCAACAAGGTGTCCAAAGAATATATTATTACTACATGGATGATATATATTTATTGCAAAATATAATTAGACAGAAAACTTATATATGTGTGTGTGGGGTGGGGTGGGGGGGAGGGAGGCGTGCGCGATCATATGAGAACACACGAGTAATAATGTGCATTCGTTCGAAGCATACTAAAATGCACACGGTAGAGCATAAAGTGCACACACTGCACTAAAAAATCAAAGTCAACCATTGAAATAAGTATTGAGAAAAAACCTCTCATAATAAATAAATAAATATCAATCAATAAAAAATATTGTCCAATACAAACATAATAAATAGAATGAAGGAATCTTAGATTTTTTCTATATGTAGATGGACTTTTCATACATATAAAGTATTAATTTGCACCTGAATGTTGATCTTTTCATTTTTTGAATGCAAATTACATTGATCATTGTTCTTTTGTTTTATACGGCTTAGATTAATTTTCACGTACTCATGGAAAGAAGAGTTTTTATATAGGAGCATCACCATTGATGTATTAAATACATCGGGATTTACAAATACGTCTGTCTTGTAGTATATGGGCTCCGGTAATTATGGCAGTAGGTCAGACGACCCGAGCTATTATGAGATTAGATTGTTGTTCCAAAAGTCCTCCCACCATGCATTTATAGAGGTCAAAAGGAAGCACATACCGAGTGTCTTGCATGCTTGCCACGCGTCTAACATGCATTGGTGGGTTCGGCGGCTCTTCTGATAGGTACGTGTGTAGACATTGATTCCTGACAAGCCCATTTACAACATGATCGATTGATCGATCGACAGAGAGGTATTATCCTCTAACGTAGGAAGCAATATGTTATGAAGACCCGGCCTGAGCACTAAGGTCAGGACCGAGCAAAGTGGGTGCCATGACTTGGCCAATGATCTTGAAGGTTGCACTTTTACCTTGAATCGGGTTGGACCCAAATGACCATGAGTACATGGGGAACCAATCTAGTGTATTAAAAAATTATATCTATAGTTAAAATTTGTTGGGGGAATTCAAAATTTGCGTGTGTATATGGGTATGTGTTGTATGCATATCTTATGTTGCACAAAACACATGTTTAATATGCATACACGAATTTTCAATATATATATATATATATATATATATATATATATATATATATATATATATATGGGTAGGAAAGGAAAAATGTTAGTTAATAGAACTCTATTATATTTATCTGTATGCTATCATTTTAAATTGAGCAAAATACCAATTTTAGTCCCACGAGTATGGTTTAATGTTTACCAATTTTCATCCACGACTATTGTTTTAGTATCAATTTTCATCTACGACTATTATTTCAGTTTCAAAATTCATTGTATCGGTCACCATCCATTTAAAACGTGCCAAAATCTACAATTTTTAAGTGTATTTTATATTAAACATGTATGTCCTAGAAGCCAACATTTATTGTTATGGACATTGCTTTCTAATTAAATAAATATTGTATTTATTTTATCTTGGCTTAATTAGTACTGCATTCGTCCCATTTTGAATTGGTTGTCTAATTCGTTTAACGAGACTTGACTGAGTTATTTTTAATCCAATTTTTCATAATATTAAGTTTAACATTAATATTTAGAAACTACATTAAAAATACTATTAAACACAAAAAAATTAAATTTAAAAATAATAAAAAATTACTACTGAAAATAAGCAATAAAGAAAGAGTTGGTTTGACCAATGAATAGTAAATAGGACAAGTAAAATGGGACAGAAGGAGTATTTGATATTATTCCATACGATCTTCTTAACTCTTCATTCTTAAGAGTTAAGAATATTAGTGACGAAGAATTAATAAATGAATTATTGTAAAAATGTTCATAGTCATATAAATTCTAATTGGGCATTAGAATTATGATAAGACTAGCACATTATCCTTCTTATGGTGAGTCTAATACCATTCTGTATGAGATACCGAGAGCGGACATGTGGATGATTGTTGGAGAACAAGTCATTGAACAATGGTTGTCTATAACGTACCACATGGTGTTTACCTACGTGTCATCGGTATGCTGTATGTTACAAGTATGCAATAATCGTTTGACTTGAGATGACATGGTTGTCTCGTACATATGGTGCACTAATTTTTGCTAGTATGCATCTTTTGTTTCTTATGAGACTATAAGTGTACTTGATGGCCTAGTTCAGTATTGTACGGAGACATGCGTGCATTCAATATAGGATCCACCGCCTTGAGGTAACAAGGATGTTATAGTCTATTTAATAATCATACAACAAGAATCTCTGGTCAGAGTGTAATGAAGTTGGACTTCAGGTTAATAATATTGAATATACATATTGACCAAGTTTATGGGTTTGACCATGACCTTTACCTAGTTCAGAACAAGTGTTGTGTGTAAGGAATGTTGCATGATATTTGTAACGGAAATGTTCATTTTAATATATTAAAATATATTCATTGTCAACTAGGTAGTCATGACATACTGATATGTGTCATTCATGACTTACGAATTACGGAGTATTTAATAATGAGTTATTAAATATTACATGTTGCTAGTTGACTATGAACCTAGAAAGTCACACCTTAATGGTTCGTGGTAATGCTAATAACTTTAAAAGAAATCGATAGAGTTATCGATATTGAATTAATATATTAATAGTTGATTAATGAATTAATTCAATATTGGATAGTTTTGGGCTTTTAAATGCTAGCACCTTTGGACCCCAACCAGGCTATATATATAAGCCTTACCCTTTTTTTTAAAGCATATAAGTGTAAAAGAGATTTGTCATAAAAGAGTTTTCATGTAAAATCTCCGAGAGTTCTCGCGTGCCTAGCCGATGGACGGACTAGAGGTCATACAACTAGACGATTTTGGATTTGCATATGTCAAAGCACGCTTCAAGGGTAAAAACATTCTAACTCTTTATTTTACATAGACTCTTAGAAAAAACGATTGATATTTCCGCTGATCATGTATAAATTTTTCTAACATTTTTCGTCATTCCAAATTAAGATATCAATTTGAGCATGAATAAATGGATTTAAACCCTAAGATCGATCACAATTTACAGTTTTCCTCATCAAACTAAGATAAGATGAGGAGGAGAATTGCAAATTGTGATTAATTTTAAGGCTTAAATCCATTTATTAATGCTCAAATTGAGATAATAAGTTGAAAAAAAGACAAAAATACCTTTAAATTTTAGATTTCGACACGTTTTAAACAAATGGTGACTGTCGCGATAATTTTGACACTAAAATAATAGTTGTAGATAAAAATTGGTAATAAAACAATAATCGTGGATGAAAATTGGTAGAAATTAAACATGATGATCAAAATTGTAAATTTACTAATATTCGTAGAACTAAAATTGATATTTGCTCTTTCAAATTTTTAATTGATTTTTCTTTTTTGGATCCATATGTCTCTTCCTTTCATTTACTATACTAGTATTTTCACCCGTGCGTTGCACGGAATGAATTTGTTATAATATTTTAAGAAATATTTGAATTTCTATACAATTATAGAAATTATAACATCGAATATGAGTATGAATAAGTGTATAAATGCAATTATAGTATGAGTCTTCCTTGCATGCAACAAATATCACAAAAATTCAGTGTTCTAAAATAAGTGTATAAATGCAATAGGTAGATAATTTACATTATTGCATCATATTCATTAATGTAATTACTTGTCGGTTAGTTATTGCAAGATCTTGAGGTACACTTATATTTTGATATTCAGTAAGTATAACTATATTAGAGAAAAAATTTACATGGGAGTAATGGGATAATCAGTTGAGTAATTGTTGGTTGACCGTAGAGCGTTGTGTTGGAGGAAGAAGATGATATATAGTGAAGATGATATTGCCCTTCACTATATATCATCTTCTTCCTTCAACACGTTGATATTCTCTAGACAAATAACTGTTGAAAAAAAATTAGCATAAAATGGCATTTTACTGGCAATATTGTGGTACAAATATATGTGCGGTCCACTTTCGATTTGGGTCGGGTCAACGTGGATTCGTGTTCTTCGTAGTTAGACGAAAAGATTGATATATTGTACGCTCAAAACTAATAATGGGTGAATGAGAAATTGGTTCTCAAAGTTGACCTATTTGAGTTAGAAAAATATAGAAAAAAAACCTTTCAAGTAACTTTTGTCCTACATTGGTTTGAGAAGTGGTTTGCACCACTACTTATACAAGAGTTTTTCTAAGGCTTATTGAATTGTATAGCATAGAGGCTCTCTCTCGCACGCAAGGGGGGAGGGGGTGCAAATGAAATCCCAAAATGAACTTAAAAAGGCTTGACTCGTGCGCCGACACCTGCATGCACGAATGTCGTTCAGAAAATTGGTTGGCATTGCGGGTTGAATTATGCCAAATTTTCATATTTTGTACAATATTACGCACCATACCATAATACAAGTTAAAACTGAGGATATTGTTTTTATTAATAGTATAGATTGCATTGCAAAGAAATATATATATTGAATTATTACCATTAGTAATTCTAATCTAGAATTGTATTACGAATAGGAACGTAGGGAATAATATATTTTATTAGGAATGTTTTGGGCGGGAAGTTAAAACTGATGATATTGTTTTTATTAATAGTATAGATTGCATTGCAGAGAAATATATATACTGAATTATTACCATTAGTAATTCTAATCTAGAATTGTATTACGAATAGGAACGTAGGAAAGAGTATATTTTATTAGGAATTCTATTTTAATTTGCAATTGTATTAGGGATAGGAATTGTATTACCATATTTGACAATATTACGCAAACCATAATATTATAGGTCTGTTTTGGGCGGGAAGTTACAACTGAGGATATTGTTTTTATTAATAGTATAGATTGCATTGCAAAGAAATATATATATTGAATTACTACCATTAGTAATTCTAATCTAGAATTGTATTACGAATAGGAACGTAGGGAAGAATATATTTTATTAGGAATTCTATTTTAATTTACAATTGTATTAGGAATAGGAACTGTATTACCATATTTTATAATATTACGCAAAAGATAATATTATAGGTCTGTTTTGGGCGGGAAGTTAAAACTGAGGATATTGTTTTTATTAATAGTATAGATAGATTGCATTGCAGAGAAATATATATACTGAATTATTACCATTAGTAATTCTAGTCTAGAATTGTATTACGAATAGGAACGTAGGAAAGAATATATTTTATTAGGAATTCTATTTTAATTTACAATTGTATTAGGAATAGGAACTGTATGACCATATTTTATAATATTACGCAAAAGATAATATTATAGGTCTGTTTTGGGCGGGAAGTTACAACTGAGGATATTGTTTTTATTAATAGTATAGATTGCATTGCAGAGAAATATATATACTGAATTATTACCATTAGTAATTCTAGTCTAAAATTGTATTACGAATAGGAACGTAGGAAAGAATATATTTTATTAGGAATTCTATTTTAGTTTACAATTGTATTAGGGATAGGAACTGTATTACCATATTTTACAATATTACGCAAACCTTAATATTATAGGTCTGTTTTGGGCGGGATGTTAAAACTGAGGATATTGTTTTTATTAATAGTATAGATATAGATTGCATTGCAGAGAAATATATATACTGAATTATTACCATTAGTAATTATAGTCTAGAATTGTATTACGAATAGGAACGTAGGGAAGAATATATTTTATTAGGAATTCTATTTTAGTTTACAATTGTATTAGGGATAGGATTTGTATTACCATATTTTACAATATTACGCAACCCATAATATTATAGGTCTGTTTTGGGCGGGATGTTAAAACTGAGGATATTGTTTTTATTAATAGTATAGATTGCATTGCAGAGAAATATATATACTGAACTATTACCATTAGTAATTCTAGTCTAGAATTGTATTACGAATAGGAACTTAGGAAAGAATATATTTTATTAGGAATTTTATTTTAATTTACAATTGAAGAATATATTTTATTAGGAATTTTATTTTAATTTACAATTGTATTAGATATTTTATTAGGAATTTTATTTTAATTTACAATTGTATTAGGGATAGGAATTGTATTACCATATTTTACAATATTACGCAAACCATAATATTATAGGTCTGTTTTGGACGGAAAGTTAAAACTGAGGATATTGTTTTTATTAATAGTATAGATACTACGTATTAGTTATCCCCATCTGCACGCATATGATGATATGTTCCTATAGTATTAAATCTCTAAACAAAACTTAATGACTACGTCTTATTAGTATGTATGTAATGCTGCATGCAGCATGTGCATAAATATAATTATTGAGTAAAACATGCTCCATGATGCATTATATGGCGGATTCAAAAGATTATCTTAGCTGGGACGAAGTTTAAATAACATTAGAAATGTCAATGACGATATATCAAAAATTCATAATAAGGTTTAAATATAAAATGCATTATAAATTACAATATAATGCTTTTGATTAATTACATGATAGTTAGGGGTGGAGCTAAAAATATACTTGAGTGGGTGAAAATATGAAAATATTTGTGACAAAATATGAAACATAATCAATTCGATAAAATAATTTGAATAAAAAGATACTATAATCATAAATACTTTTAAATTTTAATTTATTTTAGTTAGATCAACTTTAAGTTTTTCTGAATTAATTCGAATGCAATGAAATATAATGTAAACTTGTATACTACATTAATTAAATTGATTCATAAAAAGTAGACTACACGAACTTTTTTTTTTGGTTAATTGATTCATAAACTGTCGCCGGTCGCCATTTCCAGCGGAAGGCGACCTGTTCGTCACCTTCCGCGACTGGGAAGGTGACCCACAAACGATCGTCAGTCGCTGAATTTTCTCGCTTGAATTGAAATGACTTGCAATAGCAGGTCATTTATCGATGTTTGGGCTTCATTGCCCTAATTTAACATATTAAAGTGTGTAATTGTACTTTTCTATTCGATTAAGTGAATGTACAAACATAGAAAGTGATATTAATTTTAAAAAATAAAATAATTTCGGAATAATTAAAAGAAAGTAATAAAGAAAAGGAAAATAATGCTCTTTTTAAAAATCAGTGCATGGATTACACGAGCCTCGTGCTTAGCTGCGGTTGTGGATGCACATGTTTATCGCCACAATTTCACACACGTGTAAAAGCAAGACTTGTTTGGTTTATTCACATTTATCAATCAAAGAAAAAAAAAAGAATAAAGAAAAAGAGAAAACACCGCTGCCGACTGCTTCTCTATCAGTCATATCAATAACCAATAGTTTGTATTCCAAAAAAAAAAAGATATTAGTCTATTTTATATCACTAATATGTGAAATGTTAATATATATATATATATATATATATATATATATATATATATATATAGATTAAATGAGTCAAATATGAAATACTCCGTAATATTATAGTATTGAAAAATATGGAATGTTATAGGAAAAAAAACTCTAAATTAGCTAAATCTTACTCCGTATTATGATTACGGAAATATAACAAATTTGAAACTCTTTAATGAGAAAAAAAATCTAATCAATAAAGTAATAATAAATAAATAAATAAAAGCCCTGGATTCACACTTTCACATGTATAACCCAACCATGGTTATTCTTTTGACCCATAAACCACTAACTGCAGTTAGTACACATGCAGTTGTGATTTAGAAAAAGAAAGAAAGAAAGCGAAGCAAACCTAAACGCATACACGCGCTCTATATCTCTCTCGTTCTCTCTCTTTCTTCTTTCTCTTCTCCCTTTGCCCTTTGAAGGAGAAAGATAAAATTTCCAGGAAAAAAAATTGAAAACAAAATAAAATTTCCAGCATAGAATTCCCAATCTACCAAGAGAATTACTGCAAGTTGTTTGCTCTGCATCTTGACCGGTGTGTATTTTCTTCTTCAATTCCTTGATTTGTATTCTTATATATGCATTGGTACATGAAAAGTTTGTGTCTATTCTTTTTTTCTATTCTAATTTATGTAAAAAAATTTCGATTATGAGATCTGAAAATAGAGCTATGACGGATTGGATATTTCTGAAGAAGAAGATCAATTATGTGGTTGAAAGTCAAGATGTGTGTGTCTATGGTTTCTTAATGTGAAGGTTTGGAGCTTTGGGGAAATAGGCATAGTATTTCGTCGCTTTTATTCATTTCGTCGTCTTTTTATTGTGTGTCTGGGCTATCTAGAAATTGGATATTAGGAGTGAAGAGTTAGAGGTGTTGTGCGGGTGGGGGCCTAAATTAATTAGGATGGCTATGGTGAACTTGTCGTGGAGTGACGAGGACAAAGCCATGGTGGCGGCGGTGTTGGGGACTAAGGCTTTTGATTATTTGATTTCGAGCTCGGTTTCGGCTCAGTGCTCGTTAATGGCGGTGGGAAACGATGAGAATTTACAGACAAAGCTTTCAGATCTCGTGGAGCATCCCAACGCAAGTAATTTTAGTTGGAATTATGCAATTTTTTGGCAACTTTCTCGTTCTAAGTCGGGGGAACTGGTGCTGGGATGGGGTGATGGTTGTTGCAGGGAGCCCAGCGAAGGAGAGGAGTCTGAAGGTACCCGGATTTTGAATCTGCGTCTAGAAGACGAGACCCAGCAGAGGATGAGGAAGAGGGTTATCCAGAAGCTGCATATGATGTTTGGGGAAGCTGATGAAGAGAATTATGCTTTTGGATTGGATAGGGTTACAGATACTGAGATGTTCTTTCTTGCTTCCATGTACTTTTCTTTTCCTAAGGGAGAAGGTGGTCCAGGGAAGTGTTTTGGATCTGGCAAGCATTTCTGGTTATATGATGCTCTCAAGTCCCCTATAGAATATTGTGTTAGATCATTCCTTGCAAAGTTGGCTGGAATGCAAACTATTGTCTTGATTCCGACTGATGTAGGGGTTGTGGAATTGGGGTCTGTGAGATCCATACAGGAGAGTTTGGACATGTTGCAGTCAATCAAAGCTTGCTTCTCTTCATTCTCTTCGCTTTCACTCTCGAGAGCAGCGAAGCAATCTTCACCTATACCTGTCATAGTGGACGACAGGAAAGACAGAAACAATAATACCGCTTTCTCCACTCCAATGGTTAATGACCACCGCCCGGATGGAATTCAAAAAATTTTTGGTCAGGATTTAAACTCTGGTTGCTGCCCTCAATTTAATAAGGAAAAACAACATGCTGTTAGGAAAGCAGAAGATAGGCCATGGAATGCATACATAAATGGGAATGGGGTGGCGTTTTTAAATACACCACCACCACCACCACCACGAAATGGTGTTCACAGTGCATCTTGGCCCCAATTCAGTAATTTGAAGCCAGGGAAGGCAGTAGAGATCTACAGTCCACAGAACCAAGAGCTTGTTGTTAATGGGGGGGCAGCAAGAGATGACTTTAGGCTCAACAGTTTTCAGCCACAAAAGCCTGCTGCTGCACAAATGCAAATAGACTTCAGTGGAGCAACCTCAAGGCCCATTGTTTCACACTCCTCCCCTACAGTTGAATCTGAGAATTCGGATATTGAAGCTGCTGCTTCATGCAAGGAGGACCACCCAGGCCTGCTCGACGAGAAGAGACCACGGAAACGAGGACGGAAACCTGCTAATGGAAGGGAAGAGCCCCTCAATCATGTAGAAGCTGAGAGACAACGGCGGGAAAAGCTGAACCAGCGGTTTTATGCACTACGAGCAGTAGTTCCAAACATTTCCAAGATGGACAAAGCTTCCCTCCTAGGAGATGCCATTGCGTACATCACTGAGCTACAAAAGAAGCTCAAGGACTTGGAATTGGACAGGGAGAGAGTGGGGGGAGTCAGTAGTTCAAGAGAAACAAGTCCGAATTCGGAGATTCAAAACCACCGAGTCCCCAACATCAATATTGAAGCGGGTAAGAATGAAGTAATTGTAAGGGTGAGCTGCCCATTGGAAACCCATCCGGTATCAAGAATCATCCAAGCATTCAAAGAGGCACAGATCAAAGTTGTTGAGTCCAAAGTGGCTGCAGGGACGGATACGGTGTTGCACACATTTGTGGTGAAGTCCAGTGGATCGGAGCCGCTGACAAAGGATAAGTTGATTGCTGCATTTTCTTGCGAATCATCAAGCTCTCTGCAGCAGCCGCGGCTGCCATCTGTTGTTGGGTTATAACAGTTATGGCAGCACACATAGTTTTAGCTTAAGAATGTAGTAGTAAATTGAGAAGGTTTAATGCGCTTATGCAGAGATTTTGATTATTATACTACACCCACCCGTTCAAGCCAGGAAATAGAAAAAATAACAATCTATTGACAAAACAATGTAGCAATTTTTCTGCTCTTCATTAGCAATGCCAATACATATTAATACATAATATATTATTATATCATTTTCCAAATATTTTTCTCAGGGTGTGTTTGGTGGCCAAACTTTGCTCTTCCAATTTCTCTCTTGCTATGCCAACAACAACCGCGTTGGGAACATGAAATTAATGAATGAAATCACATGTTATTTACTGTTGTCAATTTGTTAGTTGGACCAGAGCACGTACTATATAACACGTACTGGATTACCTTAATTAGTGACTTGTTTCACAGAACTACAGTTTTTTAATTATTATTATTAATTATCAACAAAACGTGTAATATCACCGTCAAGTCGCTATCATTAGCACTCATTAAGAATTTTAAATCAAATTCACACAATGTCACAATGCCTCGTGAACCTTCTTTTTTTTTTTTTTTTTTTGGGTTCTAAACGTTAATGATAGTGTAAGTGTTTAATTGTAGGGATTTAATATATGAGTATATTTTTAGAGTCGAGGAATATTTTTGTTTCAAGTATGAGATATTTTCAACCTTTCGCTTTGTATACCCCAACCATGATGATTTTATTTTTTTTTTGAAAACCATGATGATTTTTACTAGGTCCTTTTACCCACCCCACCCGGTTGCCTTCCCTACTAACTGCAGTTGAGATTTAGAAAAAGAAAGATAGCGAAGCAACCCCAAACGCTTCAGGCTCGTTCTCTCTCTTTCTTTCCCCCTTTGGCCCTTTGCCCTTGTTTGCTCTGCATATTAACTGGTGTGTATTTTCTTCATTCAATTTATGAATTTATTTTTATTATTTTCTTCTTCAAATGCCTAATTGATTTTTTCTCCCGAGTACAGGTGAAGAAGCATACTGAAGCAATGTTTCTTCGTCGGGTTGCTTCGACTTTGCCTCTGTCAACGAGGTTCTTTTGCAGTACTGCTAACCGTGATTTTACCAATGCTATTGCAGAACTCAATAAGGTTCTCTTAATTCTTAACAACTCATTTCCATATTATGACTATGAATCCAACATTGATGCGATGCTTATAAAAACGACACAACGTAGGGAATTGCTCTTATCTAAATCAAGCATTTCATCCCGTCCCACCGTAGCTAGTATTTTACTCACGAAATAGATTCAGTACTTTCGATTGCTGCATCATAACTATGCTATGCTATACTATGCTATGATCGTAACAGTCTCAAATATAGTCCTTCTATGCTGATATGATTAGTACAGAGTTGCATATTCAGCACTAAGTGCTATTTTCTAATTTCAAACTAGCTACTTCGGTCTTCACCAAATCTCTCTCTCTCTCTCTCTCTCTCTCTCTCTTAGGTTTATAATATAGTAGAGGTGTATTTTGAATCTGGATGTTCTTGAAGAATGAAATCAAGTGTCTTGTGTGGCTCACTTTAATAATGTGTTGTTCCCAGGAAATGGAATACATATTTGGTGAACCCCCTCCATCCAGTCTTTCAGGTTCTGTTAACAACCAAAATACTACACAAGCGTCTAAACCTGTCCCACAAGAAATGACAAAAAATGACTCATCGTCATCTAGGTTGACTCATGTTGGCAGCACAGGTGAGGCACAAATGGTAGATGTCTCTTGTAAAGAAGTTAGTAATAGAGTAGCCATTGCAAGTTGCAAGGTTATTTTGGGCAGGAAGGTGTTTGATCTGGTTTCAACCAATGAGATGGAAAAAGGAGATGTTCTTGGTGTGGCTAAGATAGCTGGAATTTGTGGGGCAAAGCAGACAAGCAGCCTCATCCCACTCTGCCACAATATCAACTTAACACATATTCGAGTGGATTTGAAGTTGGATCCTCAAGACTTCAGTGTTGAAATAGAAGGGGAGGCTGCCACAGCTGGGAAAACCGGGGTTGAGATGGAGGCTTTAACAGCAGTCACTGTTGCTGGCCTAACAATATATGATATGTGCAAGGCAGCTTCAAAAGATATCCAGATTACCGATGTCAGGCTTGAACAAAAAACTGGGGGGAAAAGCGGGGACTGGTCCAGGAAAAAATGATTATTGATTTGGAAGGTGTAAAAGTTAAGTCCATTAAATGCCCCATGAAAAATTATTATTCATTGCCTTACAGGATAAAGCGGGGACTGCTCCAGGAAAAATGATTATTCATTGCCTTACAGAATAATGAAAATGTCTTTATTGACCTTGTCATGTTTCTTCCCACATTCCAGGGTTTGATACAATGGAAAGTTAAAGATGATCTTCCCTATGATAATGCTGTTATACCAAGTCAAACGATAAGCTGGAATGTGGTAAATGACATCGATTACTTCTAAAGTTTTTCATTGCACTCTTTTCTGTGAACTGGTCACAATGCGTTCATCTGTTGAGTTCTGCATTTAGTCACTGGAGCCTAGTATAGCTTCTATGTATTCAATTGAAGTTGTTCTGTTTTCATTATATGGATTTGCTTGAATTGTTATGAGTTGGAATTGTTTGGTCTGATAGTTTTGACTTCCCATGGATTGGCTTGGATGCATAAGCTATTGAGTTTCTAGGATAGAGCATTGTATGTTTAGCAAAAATTTGGTGAGGTTGCATTCCCTTGCTTTTTTACCTTCCCATTGTTATCATTTCATACAAGAAAAATAGTATTGCTGAGTATAGCATGAAAATTAGGAAGTTGACATTGTTTTCGCACCACAAAAGCCCTCTTTGAATTGATGAATTATTGGGCCCGATAGGCCCCATTTCCCATTAACCCAAAACAACAAAATGGGCCATGACACCAGCCCAAGCCCATAGAGGTGACTGACCTGCAAGCACATCTGGTCTAAGAGGACTAGACTAGATTATGGGATTTAGTTGCATTCAATATTGGGGTGGAACGATGAACAAGTTGTATGTTGTTGATGATATACTTTTCCCTTGTTTAAGAAAAGATGTGAGGGTGTGGAAATTGAGATGTAAAAGGCATAGGCTGTTCCTCGAAAGTGATATACTTTTATTATATGTCAATTTCTGGTGCCGTGGTACTCAGGAGTGGTGTTTCCATTTACCGCGATGTCCGCCCTAATTATTTGGTGAAATGAATTTACTTGACTAGGTAGGCCCACACAGTTTTGTTTTGTGGGAAAGCAACTCTTTTGTGAATTGGCCATCATCATGTTCTCAATAATTTCTCACCGAGTAATTCTACATCAACACCCATATCCTACTTCTTATGATAATGACTAGGGATGGCAACGGGGCGGGGGCGGGGAGTATACTCCCCCCTCCCCATCCCCGTCCCCGTCGGGCAATTAAAAATATTCCCCATCCCCGTCTCCGCGGGGAATTAGGCGGGGACGGGGATTCCCCATTCCCCGTCAATTTTTAGTCAAAATGTTAAATAATTGTAATTTTTAATAATTAAAAAGATAAAATCTAAGTTTTAGTCTCAAAAATTAAAATACCAAGTCTAATATATATATATATATATATATATATATATATAGTACAATAATATACGTACTGCCTATATATATAGAGTACATACTGCCACTTATATATACAGTGGCAACATTACGTTAATTATATATATATAATGCATTACATATATATAGAGTCCATTACATTAATACTGCTAGTGTGTTTATATATATATATATATATATATATATATATTTGGGGACGGGGCGGGGCGGGGAGGGGTATCCCCGTCCCCGACGGGGAATCACACACATTTCCCATCCCTGTTTCCCGAAAATTTTCCCCATCCCCGTCCCCGTCGGGGCGGGGATCGTGGATCCCCGTCGGGGACGGGGCAAATTGCCATCCTTAGATATGACATGTTTTGATTACTTAATTTAGTAGAGGTCATGATATTTATCTAATTTTTTTTTTCTTTCAATCAAATTTGAACCCAACTAAGAGTAAAAGTTGAATTATGATTTTAGGAATATATGGAAGTATTTCTGTTTCTCACCTGTCTGAATCATTTGATTAATAAACATGAATACGCAGTCGGTCAACATGCAGGAACGCCCTCGGACTAGAAGATATTTGTTTAGATATTAGACAATGTTGAATAATGACGACTTAGCATCTACTTCGTCGGCTTGATTTAAAAGGACATGTTCATAATTTCATTATTATTGAATGAATGAAATTAAAGATGGTATATGCATGGTTGCAGTAGGTGCTAGTCGGACGGTAGACTAGTGCCTAAATGGTCTAGGCGGCGCCTAAGCGGTGACTTATAAAAACAAAAAAAATAATGCATGTGTGTGGGTGTAGGTCATTTATTATATTATATATCTTACTTATCTTATTTATACAAATAAATAAATAAATAAATAAATAAATAAATAAATATATATATATATATATACAATAAAAAAATTAACAAGATCGACTCGCTCTAATTAATTTGGCTAACTCTGCCGAGTTGGCCGAGTTAGGCGCTAGGTGACCGACCACCTAGACGAACGTCTAAGAAACAATTCGTTTCAGTTTAGGGGCGCCTGGTGTCTAGGCTGGAGATTTTTGCAATAGTGGGTATAATGGGCATGTACCCCAACCCTTAACCTTGGAGTTGCTTGCCCCTATTGCTACTAACTAATAGAAATAGTACAACATTGTTGTGTATGTTGACTGTTCCTCACTTTTGCAGTTTTAATTCATTATTTGAAAGCTAGAAAAAAGATGGAAGCAGAGTGGTGCCTATTATTTTTGGTGTCCTGCTGCCTACCAAGGACTATTTAAATCTCTTCTCCCGCCCTACTCCTAAGTTCTAATCATTTGTCAAAGTTAATATTAAATCCACCGTATTCCTCATCCAATTATTAATTGTTGAACATTAATTCTCTGAATAATTGAGTTTGCCTTCTTGTGTTGAATATGTTGTTGGAGCATCTTTGCGTTTTTTTTGGGATCAAATTAAAAAAAAAAAAAAAAAAAGTGTTAAATTGGCCCCTTAAGTTTTTTTTTTTTTTTTTTTTTTAAAGCTTCATTCAGATCTCCTTAATTGGTTAAAATGTTTAATTGAGTCATAAATGACCTGTTTAGCATGTTGGTGATTCTCACCTTGACACGTGTTGCACTTTTTAATTTTTATTTTTTTAATAGGATTTAGGTTATCGCTTTAATATATAATTTTTAATTATAATAATTATTCGGAGACGGGGACGGTCCCCAATAAAGAATTGCACACATTTTTCATCCTCAAAAATTTTTCACATCTCCGTTCTCATTAGACGGGGATTGGAGATTCCGTTGAGAACAGGAGAAATTACCATCCCTACTATTTATTTAACTTAAGGGCATTTTTATATTTTTTACTAAAGTATTTTTCCCACTTTCTATAGAGTTGTAAAATAAAGACATTAGCACTGGAGTTAATAGGCAACCTAGCTAAGGTACCTGTAAGTGTGTGTAGGTTGCTTTTGGAGTAAAAAAGAAAAAGTAATGAATATGACGGTCGATAGGGAGTTTACAGGAAAGAGGATTTGCAACTTTGTCTTCTTTTTGGTTTTCTTACACAGGCTATGTGCCTCCAGCAGGACCACCAATGCCATTACATTCTACTCGAGCATTCTTATCAATGGAGTTTTTTCGCGGTTATTTAGGAGTTTTTGTAAGTGTGATTAGGAAAGAAGAAATGGGTGAGAGGAAAAAAAAAAACAAATATGATTTTTTAAAAAAATTTAAAAAGACTATGGACGCGCTCATCTGGTGCGTGCACTCGCTAAACGCGCACAAGAGCCTTCTTGTCCTTCCTTTTGCACTGTTCAAAGCAACCATGTTTTGCAGGAGCTTTCTACTCTCTCTCTTTCATCTCTTCTTTCAAGCCACCATGGCATTAAATCTGACATTATCCTCAAAAAATCATTGATATGGATGTCCTTATGCTCCCAAAGCACACCCATTCGATCTCTTCTTTCTCTC
Source organism: Ipomoea triloba (assembly GCF_003576645.1). Classification (NCBI taxonomy): domain Eukaryota; kingdom Viridiplantae; phylum Streptophyta; class Magnoliopsida; order Solanales; family Convolvulaceae; genus Ipomoea; species Ipomoea triloba. The sequence goes on from NC_044919.1 coordinate 71,385, forward strand.
CGCCTTCTTCTTGTTGTTCTCATCCCATCTTCGCCTCCCTCAATTATCAAACCCATGCGCTTCGCTCTCCCTTTCAATCCCCAATACTCCCAAAACACCCTTTCCCTTCACCTCATCTCTTTCGCTGCCCACAAAGGCCCTCTTTGTGAGAAACGCCTACAGAGCGATGCAGCTAGAGCCAAGGCTCTTTCCTTGCCGCTCTCTCTTCTATTGTCTAGTTATAAAAAAGATTTGATAAGGAATATATCCCAGGTATACGGCCTTGAGTATTTAGTACGTAAACTGTACGGGACTAACCCTATAAAAGGGACCTAAACCTTACTTGCAAATGGGCTTTTTGGCCCCTTCCTCTTTCTCTCTAAACAAGCTCCCAAAGAAGTGCTCTCCCTCTGTCTATACTATTCACAAGTAATGAATAAAAGAGCTACTTTGGATTGAATCCTTGGATTGATTTTCATGTTGTAGATTTATCATTATACACACTCTGTACAAGGTGGAATTAAACACTATCAAGATTGATACATAAATAATGACTTGCCATACCATGTAATAATAAAGTAAAATCCACTATAACTTAGAGTGTTTGCATATGTATATTGTAGTTGTCTCAAGTGATGAATACTTTTTGTAGGGTATTTGAGAGCATTTTATAGATTGTCGCTCGATGATGTAATTTTTTTAGATCTTTACTATCAATAGTATTTATTATTATTTTTTTTTGTAATATAGGAAATGTAAAACATCCCTTTAAAGTTTAATACTCCTACCATGTATCTTGGATGAAAAGAAAAAGGAAAATAAAATAAGTTACTAATGATTTGTTGTGATGAAGGAGGAGGTAAGTGTAAAGTGGAAGTTATTTTTTAATAATTGTTTAATGAAAACAAAAATTGATTATTTATTGAAAAAGGAAGCATAACATGCGTATGCATCATGGTCAAAAGAATTGATAATTTAAGCTTGTTAATAATTGTTACAACTAATGACATTTAAACCGGGTAAGAAAGTGAATGACTTTTCTCCAGCTGGTTTTGATTATTGATTATTATAAATAGGGAGAAAGCAAAAGTAGGGAACAGTAGTCAATTTATTGCTGAAGCACCAAAAAGTTAGGGGCAGGGTGTAACGCTTTATTTATTTATTATTATTTTTTTTGAAGATAATGCTTTATTTATTAAGAGTTAGTAAATATGCAGGGTTGAAAAGAGTAAAGGGATTTGGTTTAGTATGAGAGAGAGCCCTTCCTAAATCCTAAACCCAACTGTAAATCCAATCCTATATTACAGTAATTTAAACCCAAGAAGCACAAGTAAATTTTATGAATCACAACTCACAAAAGAGTAATTAGAGCTGTAAATATGAAAATGGGAAATGAGAAATGGAGGAATTAACGGAAACGGAGATTAAACGGAAAATTCCAATTCCAATTCCCAAAATATAAAATAAAATAAAAGCGCAGATAGCAGATTTCACACACCGCACAGTAGAGACCAATTACACACACTGTCACTTTCTGAGGGCTGAGGAGTGAGGAGGCTGCCTCTGCTCTGTGCCTTCACCACTACCATTTACAGTATTTATGCTCTCAAACCACACTCCATTTCCATTCTCTTCTCTCTCAATACTCAATAATGGCTGCCCTCTCCTCCGCCTTCTTCTTGCTTTTCCTATTCCTATTCCTATTTTGTTGTCATCCCATCATCGCCTCCCTCGATTACCAAACCCTTGCGCTTCGCCCTCTCCCCACCGCCCAATACTCCCTCTCTTCCAATCCCCAATATTCTCAAACCCTTGACTCCGAAAACACCCTTTCTCTTGACCTACACCATATCGACCTCATCTCTTCCGCTGCCGTGAATGCCACCCCCAAGGCCCTCTTTGTGAAACGCCTACAGCGCGATGCAGCTAGAGCCAAGGCTCTTTCCCTGCTCGCCGCCGCACCACATAACGCCACCCGCGCTGCTGTTCCTGGAAGGGACTTCAGTAGCTCAGTCATTTCCGGGCTTGCTCAGGGGAGTGGTGAGTACTTCACGCGCCTTGGAGTTGGCACTCCTCCCAGGTACGCTTACATGGTTCTCGACACTGGAAGCGACGTCGTTTGGCTCCAGTGCTCCCCTTGCAGAAAGTGCTACACCCAGACAGACCCTGTTTTCGATCCCACCAAATCATCCTCCTTTGTTGGCGTTAAGTGTGGGTCTCCCCTTTGTCGCCGTCTCGACTCTTCTGGCTGCAACAACCGCCAAATGTGCCTCTACCAAGTGTCCTACGGCGATGGATCTTTTACCGTGGGCGAATTTTCCACCGAGACACTGACGTTCAGGAGGACGCGAGTGAAAAACGTCGCACTGGGTTGCGGTCACGACAACGAAGGTTTGTTCGTGGGAGCAGCCGGTCTATTGGGACTGGGGAGGGGTAGATTATCGTTTCCGAGTCAGGCCGGTCGACGTTTCGGGCGTAAGTTCTCGTATTGCCTCGTGGACCGCTCCTCCGCCTCGTCTAGGCCATCATCATCTTCTTCAATAGTTTTTGGTGATTCGGCGGTGTCCAGAAGTGCGGTTTTTACCCCTCTGCTCACCAACCCCAAATTGGATACCTTCTACTACGTGGAGCTAACTGGAATTAGCATCGGAGGGGCTAGGGTCCGAGGTATTAAACCCTCGCTATTCAAGCTGGACCCGACAGGAAATGGTGGAGTGATAGTGGATTCGGGTACATCGGTAACCCGGTTGATCCGGCCAGCTTACGTGGCAATGAGAGATGCATTCCGGAAGGGGGCTTCAGACCTGAAACCAGCATCGGAGTTCTCGTTGTTCGATACGTGCTTCGACCTGTCAGGGAAAACAGAAGTGAAGGTTCCAACGGTGGTGCTGCATTTCCGGGGAGCGGACGTATCACTTCCGGCTGCCAACTATTTAATTCCGGTGGATACTGACGGGAGGTTCTGTTTTGCATTTGCGGGGACAACAAGCGGGCTATCCATAATTGGGAACATCCAGCAACAAGGATTCCGGGTTGTGTTCGACTTGGCGGGTTCTAGACTCGGGTTCGCTGCCAGTGGATGCGCGTAATTCTAATTTCTTTTCTTCATCTGTAATCTGTTGGCGGATTTTAATTTCAGTTATATTTAATTTTGAATTATAAATGTAGTAGGTGGTTGGATCTCCGGAAAGAGGGGATGAATTACTAAGTTACTAGTATATGATGAATGATGATTTATGAAGAAAAGGAGCAAGGTCACATGGGTGAGTAAATTATTACTCTGAAAATGTGTGTACACACTTATGCGACTTAATTAATTGGTGTTTGTTTGTACTTTGTATTCTTGTCGCTGGGTGGGTGAATCACCATCTCCATTATCATGTATTAGGAGGAGCAGGAGGGTTTTTATTTATCTATCTAAGATAACATATAAGATAAGATGTAACCTTAATTGGTCTCATATCATCTCTTTTCCAACGTTAGTAAACATCTTTTTCTTTTATTACACTCATTATTTAAGTTTTCCCAGTCGATTTGTGGTGTTTCATGATGCATCGCTTTGTGAATATTAATGCAATGCAATGCCAAGTGGTAGGGAAGTAGTTTCTTACTTTTCAAGTCGAAGCATATTCCAACATTAACATGGCACTGGTAACTGGTACGGCATTTAATGTGTTAGGTCATCTCCAACTCAAAATTAGCAAACCACTAAAAATTTACATCAAATATCAACTTTCTTTTACCGTTTTACCTATATGCAGTACCCATTAGAGATGGTCTTAGCTATCTTAGCTTGAGCTTGCCATCTTTCCATCCATTCATTATTTCTCCACGTCCTCACAACATCATAATGCTTCCTTGGCTTCTGCCCAATTTGAGGAAGGTTTCAACTCTGAATTGTATAACACAAATTAATCTGCACTCTTTAGTTCTCGTGTGTGTGTGTGTGTGTTTTTAATGCGATGCGATGAAAATTGAGTTTTAAATTGGAGTTGAAGGGTATCAACTTTTCTTCATTTGTAATAAATTCAAATACTTCTTCTTCAACTAAAAACTTAGGAAGTAGGTAATTATGAAGGAAGGAAGGTGCGGTACGGGCGTATATTGCGGTGGGAGAAAGACAGCGATATGGGAGCACATGTGAGTGAATATAATGACGAGGGAGGAGATGAACTTCAATTATTCATCACATGTACACTAACACCACCACCACGACGGTGACTCCAAGAAATCAACAACTATACTATACTATACTATACTATATCTATTATCTATATGTACCCACCGCTATACTTCAAAGTTCAAATCCCCGGCCCCTCGTGTCCTTTGTTTGGATGGGACCCAACCACCCCATGCCATTTATTTTATATGATTATTGGAAACCAAAACAAAAGAAATAAACATTTGGGAACAAGTAAGTAGTACTGTACTAGAAGAAAAAAGCTAATCCGTATTTTGGTTCTGCTCTGCTCTGCTCTGCTGCTACATGCTCATGTCTCCACGAAATTTCGTCGTCCTTGGCTTCCTCCCTCCTCACTGTCAGTACAACACATTTCAACGTTTACACCACAAGTCAATAACTTACTCATTTTAGCTATAAAAAATAGAGAATTGAAGACAACCAATATAATGTAGGTTTTTATTTTAATAAACATATCTTATTTAATTATTATACTCTAGATTGGATGCCAACTTAATTAATGAATAATGATTACCTCCACACTTGTGAAATGTGAATGCAAATTAAGTTAGACATCCATCCATCCATCTTCTCTCTCTTTCACGCACGTCTCTGTTCGATGTTCAGAAAAATAATAAATAAAATGTCACATATGAGATGACTTTAATTTGTCTGCAAAGACATTCGGTACTGTTACTTTGCTTAATAAATAACTGGTACGTTGGTTAGTCAATAAAGTTAAAAAGTATTTTGGTTTCCTCAGATCACAGATGACAGATCTGATCCGCAGCCCAAATGCCTGGAATATAAATTGTATGTTTATTTGCCTTCAGAGGCCCATATCCATTTTGGGCTTTTACAAGTAAGCAGGCCTCAGGCCTCTCCTTATTGGCAGGCAATGCATAAGTCATAAAGTGTGTAATTTCTGATCTGGAGCCTTCAATTACATATTTTCCTGCAGGGACTTGAAGAAGAAGAAGTAGAAGAAGAAGAAAGAAGATAATAATGGAGGATGAGAGTGATACTGAGAAGAGGATGGTGGTAGGGCTTATAGAGAAAGCCACGAATTCAACCACACCCCAAGTCGACACGCGCCTTCTCAAAGGCATCAAATCCCTCGTCCGCTACTCCGATTCCCACCTACGACTTGCCGCCCAAACCCTAATGTCCCTCATGAAACGTGATCACTCTCAGGTTCTCATTTCCTACCTTATATGCTTTCATACTTTTACTCCAATTAATATATCTATCTATCTATCTCTTTGTATGTATGCATGGTTTACATTACATATCTCGATGTTGTTGGGCTAATTATAGGATTTAATTTAATTTAATTTTCCCACCTTTTTATTGAGAAACAATAACGCTTCTGCACTCAAACCTTATGCTATACATATGAAATTTCATTTTCCTTCTTATCTTTTGCAGGTTAGGTATCTCACCCTTTTGATTATAGATGAACTCTTCATGAGGTCAAAGCTTTTCCGGGCTATACTTGTTGAGAATTTAGATCACTTATTAACCTTGAGTGTAGGATTCAGAAGGAACCTACCCCTCCCTGCCCCTGCTTCTGTTGCATCTGTTTTGCGTTCCAAGGCCATTGAGTTCTTGGAAAAATGGAACACCTCATTTGGAATTCACTACAGGCAGCTTAGGTTGGGGTATGATTATCTCAAAAATACGCTTAGGTTTCAATTTCCCAATCTCCAAGCAAATGCATTGCGCATCCAGCACGAGAGAAGAGAAAGAGAGTTGAGGACAAAGGATATTTTGCTGAAGAAGCTTCAAACTTTGAAGGACAATCTTGCTTCAATCAAAGATGAGATTCAGTCAACAACTGATGAAATTTGCGAGTGTTTAAACATTCTTAACACCAAGGATGAAGAGGATATACCATTGGTTCCGTTAGATGATGAAGACATTGAAGAGTTCCGCAACTCCGAACTCAGACAACTTCGCCATGACTCTTTGAAAGAAGGGGAAAAGGTTAGGGAGAATACTGACAATAAGGTTGTTTTTGATGCACTGAGGGAACTGTATAGGGTTCTAATGACCAAACATATAGTTGCTGTGCAAGAATGGATATCAGTTCTCATAAGAGTGGAAACAGAAGACACCAGGTTTAGGGACTCCACGCTGAAGGACTTTATTGATATTCGAAATCACCTCAAATCAGTAAAAGCAAAATGTGAAGCCTCAGGTTGCACTCTTTCAAAAACTACCTCTTTTGAGGAAGAAGTCATCTGGGAAGATGGTAATGTTGGATCATTTGAGAGTAGAAAACCTGTTGGGACACAAAACAATGATGATGGCCGTGCTTTGGCTTCAAATCCCAGTGAGGTGAGATGTGAAGCTAGTGCTACTGAAGGCAGTGATAGATGTCCCAAGGGAAATCGAACCTTCAAGGTCAAAAAAGACACTGGTGGTGAATCAAATCCATTACGTAGTGAGCTTTTAGATAATGCTCCAGTTTTGGACTGGAGCTCTTTCTTGGACAACTGGGGCTCAAAGCGGGATGCCTTGGCTAACCAAAGGGGTTTGGATCTTGATGGACACTGGGGTAGGGTAGACCATGATGCTGTTATTCCTGCAGAAAAAATTGCAGAGTTGAATTTGCATATGACTGTTTATAGAGAAGATCCTGTTGAAATCCAACCATGCCGTGCCCCTTTGAGGAAAGGTGGACTTTGTCAGAGGAGAGACTTGAGAGCTTGTCCATTTCATGGACTGATAATTCCTCGAGATGATGAAGGAAAGCCAATTCTTCAAGGCCCATCGACAGAAGAGACATTATCAGAAACAGAAGACAAAGGAAATGCCATCAGTCATTGCCCTTCAATGGGAGATATGACTCATGCTGATGATAACTTGGTGGAGCAATTGGCCAGACAAGCTGTGAAGAATGTTCGAGAGAGGGATAAAGGTGAAGCAAAGCAGAGAGAACACGAGAGGCAGAATTTGAAGCGAGCAAAGCTTGCAAAGGTACGAGAACACAATGAAGCTGTTCTTCGTGATGCTGCAATTGCATCTTCGTCGTATTCTTATGCTGGAGAAGATCAGCATACAACCAATGGGACAAAATATTCTGCAAGAAACAAGAAAGAAACCCTTGCATCTATGTTGAAAAAGAAAGAAACCGTTAAAGACAGATTAGCTCAGAAGCTTCTGAACTCGCGGGCAAGAGATGCTACACAAAGATAGTTGACGGCAGCAGAGGAAGCAAATTTCCGAGAAGCTTTTCCAAACCAGTGGTAGAGAAATGAGGATTCTCTGTCACATGCACTCACCTAATGTGGCATTGATTTGAATTGCAGCTGTTTTCAGAGGTTGCTTAATGTTATTTGTGTGCATATATATACATACTTTTCAGTCTTTTAACGGAATGTACATTGAGATGGAAAGTGGTTTTGATGTATTGAATTTTCCCCTTCTTTTCTTCAACTTCCCTTTTTGGCTTTAGTTCAGCAAATTGTAAATTGGTTTTGGCCCTGATTGGTAAATAATCAGCCTATCAGCCAATTTTGGTTTATTTGATCACTATTAGTTGTTTGGTTAATAAGCTTTTTGTAACTCCAAAATGCTAAAATTCAAAAGACTACTCAAAGCAGCCTTTTCAATTACCTTTTTGAGAAAAGAAATTATATCAAACAGCTATCAGCTAACAGCTAATTTATCAAACAACTTTTTACAATCAGTTAATATTATCAACAAATCATACCTTATAATCCAAACAACCAACCCAATCAGCTAACAGCCATTTACCAAACAGGCCTTAGACTTTAGACAATGTTTTGATGTTTTTATTCAAGTTTCATTGGCGCATGACAAATTTTGGCAATTGAGGTTAGTGGAGTTAGTCCATGCCATGATGACATTAACACTTGGAAAGAGTGTATAATTTCAATTTTGAAGCTCAGCTTATCCGTTCCAGTAGATTAGATAAGCTGAGCTCCAGTCCAGATGCAATCCATTACTACTGTGGTCGATGGACGATGGTGAAACATAATTTATTTTTTTTTTTAAATTAAAATAAAATGAGGAGGCGCTACAGAAGATAAACGCAAAAGTACATAACTGCTATAAATCCTTCAGCAGCAGCGAGAGGCTTTGTCGGGGTTTAAGCAAAGCTTATTCCTCTCTCTCTGCATTTCTCTAATTCATTTCATACCTCGCATCGCGAGCTTTCCTCTTCACTCATGGAACTTCTAAATTCCACAGTTTCAACCACACACCCTATCTTTCGTTCACTTCCATTTTCTTCCTTATCAACCAACAACTCCTCAACAATCACCTTTTCGAAATCTAAAAAATTTCCCCTATTCTCCCAATTTTCCTCCCCCTCAAGATTCATAATTTCAGCTCATTTTTCCCGACGCTCGAACCGCCAGAATCATCTCAGGAGAAAGATCCTTGAAAATCAACAACTACGGCAACAACAGGAGGTGAGTGGCAATTCTGTAATTTCTGCTCCCTTTTCTCAAAGTGTTCAGCAGGACTATGAAAATTTTGATCAAAATTCGAAATTACATGATTTTGATTCTGAGATTGCTCAATATTCCACCAAGTCGCGTGATATTAAGCTATCAAGGCCTTTTGGCGAGTCCGTCATGTGGAATAAATTAGAGAATTGGGTTCAGCAGTATAAGAAGGACACAGAGTTTTGGGGCGTTGGGACTGGTACCATATTCACAGTTTATCAGGATTCCGGGGGTAAGGTTGAAAGGGTAGTTGTAAATGAGGATGAAATTTTCAGAAGAAGTAAAGTTCAACCAGCAGTGTTTAGGGATGCTGATGCTGCAGTTGATGATATAAGTGAAGTTAATGAAAAAGTTTCTTTTGCCAAGTCGTTAGCCAGAGAAATGGAATTTGGGAACAACCTAATTCCTACAAATAGTTCAGTTACAAAGTTTTTGATTTCTGATGAGGCAAAGTTAGATAATGTCCTAAAGGGAATAAGTGGTTTTAGTCTAAATCCAAGTTCCTATAAAATGCTACCTCAGACTGGGATTGCAGTATTGTGTGGTTTAATTGCGATGTGGGGTCTGAAGATGTTGTTTGGAGCTTGGAACAATGAACAGGGCTACACAAGATTAGAGAACGAAATGCTGAGGAGAAAGAGGGAAGCTAGAATGAAGAAGGAGAAGGATGTGAAAGGTAGTGTAGAAGTTGTCCAGGAGTCCACAGAGCATAACACCAACTTTTCTATTGAGAGGCCCCAGTTTAATAAGGAAAAACTCATGAGTAGTATAATGAAAACTAGGGAGTCACATAATAAACCAGCATTGCCAGAATATCCAAGCAGCCAGCAGATTGGAGATACACAATTTGATTATAAGATTCAGGAAATTAAAGAGATGGCAAGGCGTGCAAGAGAATTGGAAGAAAAAGATAATTTGCCTAATGATGATGTAGCTGATTCTGATACTTTTGATGCATTCTCCAATGAAAATGATGTGGTAGAGCAACCTCACTTACGGAGTCTTGGTTCTCAAATGGACCTTAATGAATACAGTGGAGATACCCGAGATCTGAGAAAAACTACAGAACCAACACCTCTTGATAGTATTGAAAATGATGCTAGAGTCTTGAGTTGTGTAACTGCAAAGAGTCCCACTGATTCTTTAAGTTCTACAGAAAATCAAAGTGATTTGGTGCATGATGCAAGCTTGTTGAATAATGTCAATGGGATAACTGAACAATCTGCCATGCCAGGTGGCCTATCAAGCAAGCCACGCAAAAATTATATGAAAACAAAGTCAAGGATCATAATGTCAGTGAAGGAAGCTAGAGAATACCTCTCTAGGAAAACCAATAAATGTAAAGAAAACCAAGAGAGCATAGTTGCAAGTGTCAAAAAAGTTGATACATCATCTACCAATTTAATGGAAAAGAAAGGCGTTGGCCATGTGAACCAGAAATCTGATGACTCGAGTGAGTTCTTGAAAGATTCTAATTGCAAAAGAAAGAAATCTGTTATCCAAGAGAGCATAGTCACCAGTGTTGAGCAGGTTGATACCCTATCTACCAATTTAATGGAAAAGAAAACTGCTGGCTGTGTGAACCAGAAATCTCATGATTCCCATGAGTTCTTGGAAGATGCTAGTTGCAAAAGGAAGAAATCTCTTCCAATTGATAACAATTATGTAGCTGTACAAGGCAGCAAGGCAGTTGATTCTGGTGACCTTGACTTGAGCTCACACGATGGAGGCCACTGTGAAAGTTCTGTCAATAGGCTGGCTGATTTAGCGTTGCCTATAAGAGCAACAGACAGTGAGAGTAGGTCAGACCAGGATGATAACAACAAAATCATATCACCTTCCATTTTGCTTGAAGCATCAACTACTTGTCAAGATTCCAGTTTCACCAATGTGCCATCTTTTCCAGCAATGGAAATCCCAGAAGATGTCAAAAAAGGGGTAGCAGATTTGAACATTCCTGAAACTCACTCTGATCGTAACAGAAATGACAGAAGCCAAGAGACAGCTCCATTGGTAAATAAGGAGAATTGGTTGGAAAAGAATTTTCATGTACTCGAGCCAGTAATTAAGAAGATGCATATGGGCTTTAGGGATAATTACTTGGTTGCAAAGGACAAACCTAGCGAAGAGTTGGATGCAAAGACAAAGCACCTTCACCTTGAGACTAGTAAATATGGTGGTGAACTTGAATGGATGAGAGATGAAAGGCTCAAAGAAATTGTATTTAAGGTTCGAGAAAATGAGCTGGCTGGAAAAGATCCATTTTTCCAAATGAGTAATGAAGATAAACTTGCATTCTTTGATGGCCTAGAGAAGAAAGTTGAACAAGAGAACAAGCAACTTTTGGATTTGCATGAATGGCTGCACACAAACATTGAAAACCTTGATTATGGAACAGGTAGCAAACTTTTGCATGAATATTTTACGTCATTTTTATCTCTTGATAAATTAATAAAATGAAGAAATGAAATGTGTCATAAGTTTATCTTAATGCTATTTTATAACTTGGTGCTTGGTTAAAATGTTTTGATATTTACTGATGAAGTTTCTTCTGCTCTAGATGGCATCAGTTTGTATGATCCACCGCAGAAAATTATGCCTCAGTGGAGAAGTCCTCCCATGGAGAAAATTCATGAGTTACTCAATAGCTCTGTAGAACTGAGAAAGACAGTTGATGAAGGTACTAAAGAGTCTACTGTCATGAATAAATACAAACAAGAGACACATCTCAAATCAACAGACTCTCAAATCAACACTGAGCTAGAAAATAAATCAGCAAAAGCTCCTAAGACTATTATAGAAGGAAGTGATGGTTCAGCTAGAGCCGGAAAGAAATCTGGAAAAGAGTATTGGCAGCACACAAAGAAATGGTCACAAGGGTTCCTAGAGTCATACAATGCAGAAACAGACCCAGAAATCAAAAGTGTTATGAAGGATATAGGGAAGGACTTGGATAGATGGGTTACTGAGAAAGAGATACAAGAAGCTGGTGAACTAATCGATAAATTACCTGAGAGGGGAAAGAAGTTCATCAAAGAGAAACTTGACAAGGTCAGAAGAGAAATGGAGCTATTTGGACCCCAAGCTGTGGTGAGCAAATATCGCGAGTATGCTGATGAAAAGGAAGAGGATTACTTGTGGTGGCTAGATTTACCTTATTTACTGGTAAGTAATTACCTTTCTCATTTTGCGTGTTAATCCAATTATGATTTTTATTTTTATTAAAAGGAAGAGCCCAATGTATTTTTATCTTGTTCTTTGAGTTTACATGTCCTGAGTACCAACTGCTGTGTAATTATGATTTCTGAAATGTTTGGGTTTCTGTTTTTCTTCTAGTGTATTGAAATGTACGTCAGGCAAGAAGGGGAGATGGAAGTGGGGTTCTATTCATTAGAAATGGCTGCTGATCTGGAATTGGACCCTCAGCCAAAACATGTAATTGCTTTTGAGGATGCTGGTGATTGTAAAAATCTTTGCTACATTATACAGGCTCACATGGAAATGCTTGGCAATGGAAATGCATTTGTTGTTGCACAACAGCCCAAGGTAAATTTGTTTGCTCCTTTTACTATGTTTTGATAGATTTTTCTGTTGGAGCTCCCTCAAGTGTATTAAAACAAAGCCCGTGTGCCTTGTTGGCAAGGACCAAAACAGAAACTAATCAATCAATTACTTTACCAAACCTTTCCTCAAATTTTATGAAAAAGTAGATCAGTAAACTTTTAGTGTGTTTAATTTCGAGTGAAGTGCCTGATTAGAACAAATATATATTTAGATTATCTATTGACAAAAATGTCTACCATGAATTAAACAGTTTGTGCATGGTGTGCTGAAGCTCATATGTTCCTTTCTCCCTTTATATTTGAATGCTACTACATGCGCATTTTCTTTTTAGGTTGACAGTAGATTTCAATTGCTTTATGTAGGAGAATAGTTGGAAGCCTAGAACCATAGATTACATACAAAAAAGCATTGTCATTATATTTTAATCACTGCTGGCACTGTGCACTAAGCAGGATGCTTTTCGGGAAGCCAAAGAAAATGGTTTTGGTGTGACTGTAATTAGGAAAGGGCAGCTACAGCTCAATGTGGACCAAGCGTTAGAAGAGGTGGAGGAAGTTATCAGTGAAATTGGAAGTAAGATATACCATGATAAAATAATGCGTGAACGTGGTGTTGATATAGAGGCGTTAATGAAGGGCGTATTTGGTACTGGAAAGTGTGCCTACAGGTAAGTTTGAACCTTTCTTCAATCTGAGGAATAACTTATTATTTGGTACATCTTGCAGTGTTTGCATATAGTTGTAGTGAGTATTTGCTCACTTTTGTTGTGCCACATATAGAATCACTTCTTTGGGTTTTTTCCAGTAAGAAGTCAAAGAAGAAATTGAGGAAACTGCTTGCAAATAGAAGAAAACACTCAAAATAGATGAAGTTGATTGAGCACTAAAGAAAACACTTGGAGCTGGGAGCATGGCTATCTTGAATATTTATGCAGTTTAATGGTTCCATTCCATGCACGGTAGCAAGTTTATCATCTATTGAGGCTACATTTCTTTAGCTCAACCTTAATATAGAGCTGCCAGTCTGCTGCCCGGTTTGCCATCTTTCCTAGCTGCTGTTATGCAGACAGAATATGAAATAATGAAATGATAAACAACACACTTGTGCATTTTGCAGATCTTCAATCTTACAGTAAATCTTACATCAATTATCTAGTATCTATCTATAGAAGGAGAAACGCAAAGTAATTAATTCCCTGTGTTTGCTGGATTTAATTACTTGTACATTAAGGATAAACATTAATGCAGCAGAGACGAGGCTGAGGCTGAGGCTGCTGCTGCAGGATTCAGCAATGGATGCCCAGTACAGATCCACTGCTGACTTGAATCACCACCCCGCATCTCACCTTGCTCACCACTCTATGCGTCAACACCTTCAGCACTCTTACCCTCCCCACCAGCTTCATCCTAGTCTCTATAACCATCGTGGGTCCCATTCCCATTCCTCCACCGCTAGCCGCCGCCGCCAGCTGTGAGGAGGAAACAATCCCAGCGGCCTTCAGCGCCGACGGCAAGGGGTAGGACTGGACATTGAACTTGGCGGACATGTGCTGGGTCCGGCCCGCGTCAATCTTTCCGGCGGGAATTAATACGACGCCGACGGGCTGGCCGGAATAGCTAAGCTGTAGGGAGCTGTCATAGTGAGTGAACTGGTCGCGGTTGGGATTGGTGACGGTGACGTACTGTAAGAAGGTGAAGTTGACGGTGCCGTTGGAGATGGAAAAGGTGGGGAATCGCACGGCGTCGACTGCTATTCTGGGTGACTTGGGCTTGAAGACGAAGAAGTAGACTGTGACGATGATGGCGGCGACAAAAAGCAAGAAAACGGTGGCGACTACACATGAAGCTAAGTTGGTCCTGCCGCGACGGCTAGGCTTAGATCTATACGGATCAAACATGGAAATTAATCAAGAATTGATAGATGGATTGCGGATTGCGGATTTCGGAGAGGAAAGTAAAATTGCAGTGAGACACACACACAGAAAGAAAGAAAGAAAGAAAGAAACGTAGGATGGGATGGGATCCCAGAGCCCAGACAAAGACACACAAATTAAAGCTAAGTAAGTGTGAGTGCTAAGAAAAAGAAAAAGACAAGGAGAAAGAAAAAGATACGATCTTGATTTTCCGATGATAATGCTTGCTAAGTTCAAATGTCCGGATCTAGTTAGTCCACTGATCCAGGTTTACCACCTATTCTGCAACTTTTTACCAAAAACAAAGAAATATTACCAAAACAAAAAAAAAAAAAAGAAAAAGATACTCCTTAAGCTAGTAGTTGTACACTTGCAACAAAACCTTTCATGTAATGCTGCTAATGCACACTAATTTGAGATTGCCAGAGTTGGTAGTGCAAAGAAATTGGGCAACAAGGGAAGTGGTTACTGCTCTGCTCTTTCTGTTTTCCCTAATAAGGAAGGGTGTGATGGCAGGCAGGTTTAGGCTAAGAAAGAGGGTTTTGAGTGTAAGATAAGGTTTGCATAATTGCATTCTAAGTGAATTGAGAATCAAGATATCCCCCTTCAATTCCCATTTCCCAAGCACAATCAGGCTAGCTCAACACCAACCAACGAACTCTTTTTGCTAAAATCCACATGACACTAAGGTTCATGTATAAACAACCTCATACAATGAGAATCATTTCAGACTTGTTCTAAAACACATAACCAAGTCATTTTATTATTACACCCCAACTGCAACTGCAACTGCCTGCAATCTTCCACAACCCATCACATCTATTCATTTCATGCAACCCAAACTACCACAACTGAAATTTTAGACGTCTTTTAGGAAATCTTAGCAAGGTGGTGGTCCATGTAATATGAAACAATGCAGCCAAATAATTCTGAACCATCTCCCCAATTCAATTCTCCCTTTGTGCACCTTTCTTAATAATCACAATAGAGTTATGAAGTGTCCAACAGTCGCATTGGGAGCACAACTCAAAACAACAATCATCCCAACTTATATCATCTGTTAAAAAAGAAATTGGATTAAAGTCTAGAACTGTTTTCTAAATTCATGTGTTCTTAAAAAAATAATAGTCATATTTTAATTCCAATCCCAACTAAATAAAATAATTAAAATATACTACGTATTATTTAACTCATTTTTAACATTTACTTCATCTTCCGATAATAATCCATGTAATACCCATATATAAATATAATTTTTTTAACCTACAAGGCAACAAGTTAAAATAAAAAGATAGAAAGGGTAAAAATAAAAAATAATTAAATAAAAGCCTAACGGGAAGAAACAAAAGAGGGGCCTATGCCGTAAGCCGTAACCCACCCACTTGCCAGTGTTGTTTATTCACCGATTCTCACGCGGTTCTTCGTTTGAATTCTATCTGCCGTTACATATATAGCCATACATATAGATACAGAAAATGAAAACCAACTTATAGAAAATTTTGCCACTGCTTCAAACTTCCGGCCGATTCATTTTGATTGTCGGTCTGCAGTACAGAAATTCAAAATCCCTCCATTTGATTTTGATCTGTCAACTCGCCGAGTAGTTTTTTGTTTTTAGCGGTTCCGGATTCAAATCGACGCAGATCTGTTACTTGGACAGATACAATGGAGAACCTCATCTCATTGGTAAACAGATTGCAGAGAGCTTGCACAGCGCTAGGCGATCACGGCGAGGATAGTGCTTTGCCTACTCTGTGGGATGCGTTACCTTCCATCGCCGTCGTCGGTGGCCAGGTCTCCACAGATCTCTCTTCTCTACACACAACACATATACGTACATGCATACTCTCATTATTATGCGTCTACAACACATATATACTCATTTTGTTATCTATTCCTGTACCGCAATTTTGGAATATTATCTTCTAAGATTTCGATTCAGCTTTAGGTATGCATGCATTGTTTAGGGTTTCATTATTTATGTTCTGGTTTCTTCAAATCCATCTGCCTGTCCTTTGCTTTATTTTAGTCTGTAATTATATGCATCAAACTTTTAATGAGGTTGCGTTGTTAACCCATTTCTGCTCACTATTATGAACTTACTGCACTCAGTCTCTGTTTTGCTCATCTACTTATTAGTTGTAAAATGTTAACCCATCACTCTCTTTTTGGTGCATTTGTACAGAGCTCAGGAAAGTCTTCTGTGCTAGAGAGCATTGTTGGCAAGGACTTTTTACCCCGTGGATCAGGTAGGAATTAAAAATATTCATTTCCTGTTTGAACCTTGGAATTACCAAAAAAAACATATACACTAGGAGTATTGTGTTTATCCTACAAATAAGGAAAGAATATACAAAATACATAAATCCCTATATTAGAGGAATAGCCAGCAATCTTGAAACTAACTTCTAGGAATCATGATTTATCCAGCAATTCCTATTTACAAATGACTTATGAAATATAGAGTATTTAAAACTGAAACCCTTCATAAGTCATGGTTTATCCACACTACCTTTCAAACCGAGACATTTTTATCATTTTCAACTTGCACACCAAGTCCTTTAATTCGGTTTGTGTTGACTTTTAGTTAGAACATCAGCTTTGTACTCCCCCCTAGTAGGGGATATACCTCATATACGTTAAACACACTCTTCTATTATCAATCCTTTACTTTATTAAATGGTGATACTTTGACCTTCAGCCCACTTAGTAATCTCTTTAGCCAAATACCTTTATAAATACTGCCCAATCCTCATCACTATAAATTACCAACATCTGTCATCTTCCCTTCAAAATAAGAATCCTTTTCCCATTGTACCTTTTATTTAGAATTTTAGATACCTAAATACTCTAGAGTGCATCAAAGTTTTTCTCCTTTGGTGGATTACATTAACTAGCTAATCATGCTCATACCAAAGACAATGTTTGGTAGCATGTGTGGCAAGTAAATCAGCTTGTTCACTAATATTTTATATAGTTCACCATCAACGTCTTTTCCACATTCAATTTACAGCTTAGCATTAGGCTTTTGTAGGTGTCTCATATTCTACACTGTCATCTATATATACACTATAAAAATGGAAAGATTGCTTATAAAAATAATGAATGATTTGATTGTGACTGATAGCCCTTCTTCTTCAATACTTCTCAAACAACTTTCTAGGAGTTGCTTCAATCCATTATCCATATAGAGACTTTTTAATCTGCATGCTAAGTTTCCTTCCTTTTCAAACCCTATTAGAAAATTGATACAGAGTAAGGTGCCTTTCATATCCAATTTTTATATATGTTGCTGGATATGGTTGTAAGGTGTCTTTCATGTCCATTTTTTGTCCTTGGCCAGGTGCAGAGTTTTCTTTGCTTGTACTTGGCGTCTTGGCCAAGTGCCAACCAAGTCTTATTTGTATGTCCTTGGCCAGGTCCCAGGTCTATTTTGCTTATCCTAATCCATATGCCAACTCCACTTTGCCCATTCTCAGCTAGGTGAAAGGTGCCAAGTCTACTTTGCCTATCCTCAACTAGATTTCCGTTTCCCACCTTTAAAGTTAAAACTCATATGGCCATCAAGTAATTGAAAACGTGGCAGACTTATAACAGTTTATGTGATTGAGGGGGCCCTTTGGACAGGGCAGAATAATTTTATTTCTTGGTGTCCTCGGATACTTGGTAGACGTTATCCAAATTAAATATAGCATTTATGACCAATTGTAACTGCTTTGTTTATCATTATTTGAACCGTTAATCATTGATGGTTGACAATAATCTACAGCTGATAAATTGTATAAAACCTCCAAGGAAGGTGGATACATTCTCATCATTGAAAACCACATTTCTTTCTTTATTAAGCCGATTTCTTACAGCATTTTACCTACATACTTGATCTACACGGAAAAAGCCTTAGCACATGATTGGACCAAGCGATTGGTAGAGTTTATGCTGGGCCACTCAAAATTAGATGCCAATGAGGAAACAATTTAAAGATCTATATTCCATGGGAATAGGTAGTAATTAGGAAACTAATTCCAAGAAATATTATCCTGTTTACATAAATAAAATTGCAATATATTGATAAGTGAATTTCCTAATAAACTGGGATTTTTTTCTAATGGATGCATATTGACAAAAAATGCATTTAATATTGATTGATTAATATGCAGGTATTGTGACCCGTCGTCCACTTGTCCTACAGCTTCATCGCATAGATGAAAATAGAGAATATGCAGAATTTGGGCACATTCCAAGGAAAAGGTTTACTGATTTTGGTGAGTCTCATGATGAGTGTTAATTTGACCCACTTAACCCTCAGCCTGTGACATGTGAGATCATTTTTTTTCTTCTCCAAGTCGCCTATAATGCATAGGCAACATTTATTGACAGATTACTTATTCCTGATTTTTTTTCTCTCATTTATGGTTCTTGAATGCTAAGTATCATCTAACAATTGTTCAGCTGCTGTGAGGAAGGAAATTTCAGATGAAACTGATCGTGAGACAGGCCGTACTAAAGCAATCTCAAGTGTTCCTATTTATCTCAGTATATATTCTCCTAATGGTATGATCTTTTGCTCTATTTTTGAGTTGACACAATTCAATATTTCAATTGCCACCTAATGCTTTGCATTCAAGTTAATCAAATTTCTTTACTCTTGGCTTCATCTTTTAATGTATTGCGGAGTTGGCTAATCTGCTTTTTAGTTCTACCTCTGTCTCTCTTTGAAATGAAATTGATCAAGTTTTAATTGTTATGGAGTATAATGTAAATAACGTTTAACTTTAAACGTAAGCAAATAAGTTATGTTTATATAAGTAAATGCGAGTAAAAGATAAAGATGGTGATAAGTAACAGAATATGATAATGAATGTAATCATAGTAATGAATAAATATGTAAGTATATAATTGTGAGAATGTGGTTATAGTGATATATATCCAAATAGATGATAGATGATCCTGTTTTCCATTTAGAAAACAGTTTTTAAAAGTTATCTAGTTTTCTAGAAAATTGGAAAATGTTTCCAGTTTTCAAAATGGAAAATTGTGCTAGTAAACATGTTTTCTGTTTTCTATTATCCAAAACTGGAGAAATTCTCCAGTTAGTAAACGGACCACTGATGTTTTGTTCTGCAATGAACAACTGTTAATAGGGGGTTCTAATAAATTTTTCACTCATTTTTCCCTTTTTACATTTGGATGAATGCCATCCAGAGATGTGATGAGCTTACTGTTTTGTTATTCTTACTTTTCTATTTTGGCAGTTGTGAACTTGACATTGATTGATCTTCCTGGACTTACTAAAGTTGCTGTCGGTGAGTTTAGAGTTTTCCTCCTATTTGCTTCAAATATTGGAGTGTGTTTTCAGTTGTATTTCTTTTTTCTAAATATTTGGCCTTTCTTTTTTCATTGAACTATTATAGAGGGACAGCCAGAAAGCATTGTTCATGACATTGAAAACATGGTTCGCTCTTACATTGAGAAGGTATATTTATGTTGTTTAAATATTTTCCTGAAATTATTATTATTATTTTTTTTGTTTCCTCTAATTTGTTGGGAAACACAAACACTACTACATGTTAGTAGGATATTCAATTTCCTGTCCTCTCTGACATTGCAGCCTAATTCTATTATTCTTGCAATTTCTCCTGCCAACCAAGATTTGGCCACATCAGATGCAATAAAAATTTCACGTGAAGTAGATCCAAAAGGTAAGAGTTAGGGTTGTTGGCACTCTATAATATATTTACCCTGCTCCATCTTTTCATTTATTCTAGAAATCTGTACACTAGAATGATTAATACTTCACCCTAATAACACTGCAGGGGAGAGGACATTTGGAGTTCTGACGAAAATTGATCTTATGGACAAGGGTACTGATGCTGTCGATGTAAGTTTCTCTACTATGTACTTGTTTGACCTAGCTAAAGCTTACTGGAAAAGAGTGTCTTTTTATAGAATGCCTCAACTATGAAGCTTCTTGATTATTTATTTATTATTTTATTTATTATTATTTTTTGCTTCATGTATTTAATATCCTTTTTGTTTAAAGTGTTTGACTTAGTTTATGCTTTTTGGAGTAGATACGTTCCCATAAGTTGTGGACTGAAAGAGCACTTAGGCTCAAAGAGTGGATTACAAATTTTGGAAACTTCATGTTTCAAGTGCAAGATCTTTTTCTTTTGATCCATGATCATTTTGGAAGTGGCCATCTCTACCAATTAGCTATAGTTTATCTTATTATGCTTTACTGGGTTGCATTTTTACAAAATACTGAGTTACTCATGCTTGTTTCAGCTTGTCAAGAAGGTACTCTGTATAATCTCTTATTTTGAGTTACATTCATTGATATTCAGATATTGGAAGGAAAAGCATACAAGCTACCATATCCATGGATTGGTGTTGTCAATCGTTCCCAAGCTGATATAAACAAAAATGTTGACATGATTGCTGCTAGGCGTAGAGAGCGAGAATATTTTTCTAGCACCCCCGAATACAAGCATCTAGCTCATAGGATGGGCTCAGAACATCTTGGGAAAGTTATGTCTAAGGTGAGCAGTTTTCATGCTTAGTATGTATTGGGACTAGAGTGTTTTGGAGAAATTCCATTATTGGCAAAATTAAGTTCTTTAGAGCAATTTTCTGGAGTAATAATTATACTAACGATCACGTACATTGTTTTTTGGGTAAAATGTTTAGCATTTGGAGTCTGTCATCAAGTCTCGCATCCCTGGTCTCCAGTCTCTTATCAACAAAACTATCATTGAGCTAGAAACAGAGTTGAGCCGTCTTGGGAAGCCTATTGCAACTGATGCTGGAGTTAGTTTGCTTTCCAAGTCTTTATATACTATATCCTGATTTTACCCATATCTATGTGCATACTATGTGTTTTGAAAGTAACTGTCTTTATTGTGTATTTTAAAATGCTGGATTTGCTTATGGTATGCTTGCAATATATAAACCATTTTAACAATTTTCTCTTCTGTATGATAATTCAGGGAAAACTATACATGATTATGGAAATTTGCCGTATTTTTGATGGAAATTTCAAAGAACACCTTGACGGAGTGTAAGTTTTCCATGTCTATGTTTTATTCATCGCCTGCATTTTTGTGTGATGGCATCCATTTGATAACAACCCAATTTTGCAGCCGACCTGGGGGTGATAAAGTTTATAATGTCTTTGATAACCAGCTCCCTGCTGCATTGAAAAGGTTACAATTTGACAAGCATCTTTCTATGGAAAATGTACGGAAGCTTATAACTGAAGCTGATGGATATCAACCTCATTTGATAGCCCCTGAACAAGGATATCGTCGTCTCATTGAATCTTCAGTGATTAGTATTAAGGGTCCTGCCGAGGCTTCTGTTGATGCGGTATGCATATGGTCCTGGTATACATGACACATGCCACTATGCTTTAACAGCATTACTATCAAGGTTTGAACTGTTGAACTAACAAATTACTTACCCTTCTTTCCTGAAATGATTTTAGGTTCATGCTATACTGAAGGATCTCGTTCACAAGGCAATTAATGAGACTACGGTAAGTTTCTAACTCTTTCCACTGCTGTGAATTTGAGATTTTCATGCTATGATGATGCACCCAGCTCTGGTTTGAGTGCATTTTGTGCTGCAGTGAAATCATTTTTCTATTTTTTTATGCACTGAAAGAGAAGCTTGATAGGAGGTGGCGCCAAGTGATATTTTTAAGGAGAAAATCATGATTTCATATGCATGCTTCTTGTTCGTGTGCAGGAGCTAAAGCAGTACCCCTCTCTCAGAGTGGAGGTCAGTAATGCAGCTGTTGAATCATTGGAAAGAATGAGGGATGAAAGCAAGAAAGCCACTCTACAGCTTGTTGAAATGGAGTGTAGTTACCTTACTGTAGATTTCTTCCGTAAACTGCCTCAAGATATTGAGAAGGGTGGAAATCCAACACATTCAATTTTTGACAGATATAATGATTCCTATCTGCGGAGAATTGGTGAGCTGTGGATCTTTTTTTTTTTTTGGGTAGTATTTTCATGTAAAATTTTCTGCTGTAATAATTAACTATGAGAATAACAAAGGCAGGCTGTGTTAACGTCATTTATAAGTATATATTTTTGTTGCCACCTTTGATCATCTTTGATTGATCTGACTGAGTTTTGTGTATGTTGATCAGGATCAAATGTATTGTCTTATGTCAATATGGTATGTGCCAGCTTGAGGAACTCCATTCCTAAGTCTATTGTTTACTGTCAAGTGCGAGAAGCGAAGCGTAGCTTGCTTGACCACTTCTTCACTGAGTTGGGCAAAAAGGAGGTAAGACTATATGTCCCTCATCTCATATTTGCTAGATACCTGGTTGTTTCCCGGGGGCGGGGGCAGGAGGGTATACAGGTTATACAGCAGGGTGCCTAGTATTTATATCCATATAATTGCAACATAAAAATTATTTTGGTTTGGTTTGCAGGCGAAACAGCTGGGCAAACTTTTGGACGAGGATCCAGCTATAATGCAGAGACGTGTATCCTTGGCTAAGAGATTAGAGCTGTACAGATCTGCTCAAGCAGAGATAGATACAGTTGCATTGTCGAAATAGACAGACATCTAAATATATTTCATGCGAATTATTGGTTTATCACTATTTAATTTTTTCACTATAACTAGTGATTCTAATTTCTTTTAACGTATTCTCATCTTTTAAAAAATATAAAGCATATTAATGTTCACTGATCGCTGTTAATATATTTTCTTTTGACAATCTAACATAATGTCTAATGAACTTTAGCTTTAGGGTTAACTTAAGAGCTTAGAGCTTATGAATTTATTTGGCTCCACCTTATGGAAGGGCAACAAGACAATTATCAAAATTTAGTCAATTAATATTCAAAACTCTTAAAAGGAATAAGGATGAAATAGGTTAAATAGGTCACTGAATTATACATGAAACTGCAATTAGACTATCAAATTTAAAAACAATGCAATTGAGTTTCTGAAATACAAAAATAATTTTAAATAAAATATATAAAAACAAAAAACAAAAACAAAAATTGCCGGCCATAGACAATTCATCTCCCGTCCGCAGTTCTTGTTTGTTTGTTTTTTTTTTTTTTAAATTTTAATTTTAATTAATTATTTTATTTATTTTATTTTTAAATATTATTTACACTCTCACATGAATGGGGTGGGTTCGAGCCTCAGTGGAGAGGCGACTGGTGACTCTTTGTGCTTCAGTAGGTTGAGAAAGTTGTTATGAACAGATAGTAACAAAGTCTACGTACTCAAAAATTGGAAATAAGAAGATCAGAAAGTTCACCTAATTGCAGTTTCGTGTGTAGTTCAGTGGTCTATTTAACCCATTTCACCCTTATTCCAAAAAAAAAAAGAGGAGAATTTTAAACCCATGAAACAAGACATTGTCAATAAATATACTTTTGAGTAGTTGAATTCTCTCAACTTCTGAATTTCTTAGATGCATCCTCTGGCCTCCAAAAGATATAATTATTTTTCCTTTTCCTTTTTTAGTTCGTACTATTTTGATATTCATATTCATATATATAAATGCATGCATCTCCTCTAAAATATACTGAGTATTTATTTTTCTTTTTTGGCTAATTAATTTAAGTGGCTAGTTTTCAAATATAAAAAATAAAAAAAAAAAATTTAA
This sequence comes from Ipomoea triloba, assembly GCF_003576645.1. NCBI lineage: Eukaryota > Viridiplantae > Streptophyta > Magnoliopsida > Solanales > Convolvulaceae > Ipomoea > Ipomoea triloba. Next base: position 95,141 of record NC_044919.1, read on the forward strand.
GTGGCTAGAGCAGCGAAGATGGATGAATTGAGGTTGTATGGTCAAAATAAGCTAAGCACCAGTCCTTTTCCTATGGTTGTTGAAATAAACAATATCAATCGTTTATCCATCTCTGATTATCTCAGATAGATAGATGGACCGCTTATGTACGTGGCTATGCTATAAGAGTATTGTGCATCATATCTTTATCTAATTTTCTATAATCAAAGTTGAGGTGTGTTTTTTGTATTATTTAATTAGTTGATATTAAAAAAAAAATTAGTTGATATAACAATTAAAATGTGTTTTGAGTGGTTGTCTTATGCATACGGCTATGTTAAAAGAGTATTATACATCATAGCTTAACTAGTTTTTTCATTGTCAAATTGAAGAGTGTTTCTATTATTAATTAATTAGTTGGTATGAAAGTTGAGACATGTTCTAAGTGGTTGTTTTATGTATGTGACTATTCTAAAAGAGCATTGTACATCGTAACTTTAATTAGTTATTTTTCATTGTCAAACTTAAGGTGTGTTTCTAGTATTAATTAATTAGTTTGTATGACACTTGATACATGTTTTCAGTGATTGTTTTGTATATGTAGCTATGCTAAAAGAGCATTGTACACCGTATCTTTAATTAGTTTTTCCATAATCAAAGTTAAATTATGGTAGTTGAGGCGTATTTTGAGCAATCGTTATATCGTGGACCAGGATGCACAGTGCACTGTGGACCCTGGTCTGAAACGACGTCGTTTCGAATGTTAGTAGACGGTGGACGCAAATGACTTCGGGGAATGACTTCATGGAATACACAGAATGACTTAAGAGAATACACAGAATATTGACACAACTACAAAGAAATCATCCTCCTAGCATTCTAATACACAAAACACGTCACAACCTATGTTTAAGTATCCCCTAACATGAATACACAGAAAATGAAAACACCAAATACACAAACACATCACCCATGTGTTTAAGTACCACTAACATTAATACACAGAATCCTTGTCTATCTAGAATACACATAATGACTTGGGGGAATACACAGAATACTGACACAACTACACTGGAATTATCTTCCTAACATTTGAATACACAAAACACATCACAACCTATGTTTAAGTACCTCTAACATGAATACACAGAATCGTAGTCTACAATACACAGAATGCTTTCAAAGAATACACAAAATATTAACACAAATACACAGACCGGCCGAAACGAAAAACATGATTTAAAAAAAAATAAACCATGAATTAAAATTAACAAAACGACGTCGTTTTGGCTGTGCACCATGGTCCATATATAAATTGCCTATTTTGAGTGGTAAGGAATAAAGAACCTGTCTTTTTCCATTCAAAACTAATATTGAAATGTTATATATTGGCCTGCAGGCCTACATATTTATTATTCCGAGCTGCATAGCCTCCATCTTAACAACCAGGCACTCAACCTGGAACGTACAACATACATAGCCTTCCCATATATGTATACATGCAATATACATGCAACAAACCAACATTGATATGAGGATAGAATTTTCTTGGCGAATTAATCTGCTACATCTATACTAAACCACATCCAAAATATATATAATGTGTCGAGTAATATTACATGCACTTTTATTTTTTACTCTATTTTTTATTAAATATTATATGTCATGTTTTGATTATTGATTAATAAAATAGAATGAGTCATGATTTTTGTTCATTTCTTTTTTATTCACCAATAACAAGTAAATACTACGTACTTAATATGAGTTATACTATGTGGAATACAGAAAACCTCCTAATGGGCCCGACACGGTAGGTAATAAAATTGACATGGCTCAATATAAGTCACATTGACAATGGGACCCTACACATGCAGTGCGTTTCTAGGTGATACAGTCTAATATAGAGAGCATACATGCATTTGCTTACTAAGTAGGGTCGGTTGAATTGAATTTATAATGAGTTAATATCCAAAATTGTCCTTGTAGTCATCCATGTATACGAGAGAGAGCCTCTATGCTATACAATTCAATAAACTGTAAACCACTTCCTAAATCAATGTGGGACAAAAGCTTACTTTAAAACTTTTCCCTTCATTTTTACAATTCAAATGTCAACTTTGAGAACCAATTTCTCATTCACCCATTATCTGTTTTGTGCGTACTATATATCAATATCTTCGTCTAACTACAAAGAACTCGAATCCACTTTGACCCAACCCAAATCAGAAGTGGACCCCACATATATTTGTACCACAAAATAGCTACTAAAATTGCCATTTTATGCTATTTTTTCGACAACAGACGACGCCAATGTTGATTTCATAGTCACAGGGTAGCCGGTTGGCAGGCCAACACAACCGTAAAACAAGTCTAAAAGAGATTAAGATGGCAAAGTGATAGTATTATTGCAAGAGAATCAAGAGCTCCCCCTTTCAATGTGCCCCAAAGGTGCATTTATACAAGGTTTATATGCTTTGAAAAAGGAAAGGAAAGAGTTAACAAATTTGATCTTAAGAAAGTTCTCTAAGCTATCATATTCTTTCCTAATGACGAAAAGGGAAGTCTTGCCCAATATCGGAGGAAACCTCTGGGATATCTCCTTTTACCGCCTTTGGGTTTGGGTCTTGATTGTCAGCAGAAGGGTGGGCGATTGGGTTTGGACATGGTCTCTCGGCGAGGATCCTGACTTCCTAGACCACTTGGTGCCTAGTCTACACCTTGTGCTGATTAGGCGCCTAGTCTACATACACCTTGTGCTGATTAGGCGCCTAGTCTACATACACCTTGGCTGCGAATGACTAAAGACCGCTTGCGCTTGTGTACGCGTCCGGGTCAGGATCCCACCAGTCTCTTAAATATGCTGCAAGTCCCGAGTGCTTAGGCATGATCATGACTGGGTACTCGACTCGGGGCTATCCATTAGTGTCCATGCAAAGAAATAGTATTACTATTACATATGAAAGTCACGTTAGTACGTACATGCAATTTACAACATGTAAGGCCTACAAATAAAAAGGAGTCGTTGCCAAGACCTTGTAGTCTAGTTGCACTCCCATATGGAAGTTTGTAGGTTCGACTCTCAGTGAAATTAATATTGACTCTTTGTGCTTTAGTATGTTGTATTGAGAGATCATGTTCAGAATAGTAGTAATTTAAAGCAAGAAGTTCAAATTAAAATTGTAAACCAAATTGTATAATAACATGATTACATCCGTACGTACGCAAGCAACTACATGCAATAAGTAATTAACATGAGTAGCGAATGTGATAGATGAGATCTGAATTCAATTCGATCGATCTATAAATAAGACGAGAATGCTGGAGGTTGGCAATTGTACCTAGCTAGCTAGCTGCGCTACCTCCTTAAGCTATCTATCTATCTTATTTACCCAGCCACTGCACTTAGCTTACTCATCGATCGATCGATCCATCTCAAATATATATATATATATATATATATATATATATATATATAATGGAGCGGAAGCTGAAACCCATCGAAACCAGAAAACAAAAATGCGGCATGGAAAATGTTGAGAATAATAAGTTCATAGCAGAGGAGCCAGTGAGCCCGTCGACTCGTTTGCTTCATGACCCCGCATTCAACCTCCATATTCTGGCCATCATGGGTTTTAACTCTAAAATTAACCCTCATGTTTTCGAACAGAATTTGCCTCATACTGTGCTCAAGCACCCTCGCTTCACCAGCTTGATGGTATGTATATATCTATATATTGTTATTATTGTTTTAATTAAAATATATATATATAACATATATATATATATTATATTGCCTGCCTGCCAGGTTGTGGATAAGGAAGAAAATGGGAAAATGAAATGGGTTGAGACGGAGGTGGACTTGAGTCAACACATTGATGATGATGAGAAGAATATTAAGAAGAGCAATCAGAAGTTTGTGGATGATTATGTTTACGAGCTGAGCAAAGAGAGAATGGACATGTCCCGACCTCTGTGGGACCTCCACATTCTGAACCTGAAAACACAGGACGCCCAGGCCTTGGCGGTGCTGCGGATGCATCATGCTCTGGGAGACGGCGCCTCCATCAATTCCTTACTGCTTGCCTGCACCCGCCAAACTGCTAATCCTCAATTATTCCCAACCATTCCCACCCGCTCCCCGTCTGCTAATAAAACCCTAAAGGCGCCTAAGAATTTGTTGAAACTGGTTTGGAATACATTAGTGGACGTCTTCATCTTCATCGCTACTCTCTTCTTCCTAAAGGATTCCCAAACCCCAATCACGCCATCTCCTGCCTCAGAATCCAAACCCAAGCGATTTGCTTACAGGATTCTATCTCTTCAACATTTATATTCCATCAAACTTGCTACAAACACGGTATATATGTTCAATTCCCTCAGCTCGCTACATTAATTTAAGCTAAACTAACAATATATATATATATATATATATATATATATATATATCGCCTGGCCTAGCTAGCTAGCCTGCTATATATACTTAATTAAATATTCTTCTTCTTCAATTCTTTTCTACATACAGACCATAAATGACGTAGCGTTGGGAGTTACACAAGCTGCTCTTTCTATGTATCTCAACAGAAGTTATGGTACGTATATATATATATATATATATCAGCAGCTAGCTAGCTAGCTAGAAATGAATTGATCTATATATCGAAATGAATTGTTGTAAATAGGTAGCTAGATTAGATTTGATCCAGCGTACGTACCGTAACGATAGATTTTGTTGGGTTGGGGTGCAGGTAAAAGAGATATAGGATCAATCGAAGGACAAAACAATCTCCCCAAGAATGTTCGACTTCGATCATGTCTATTTTTCAACCTAAGACCAGCAAAAGGAATTCAGGTATATATGCATGCATGGATGGTGTGGTTACATTAAGAACGTTGTTAAAGTTGTTGTTGCTTTGGCCTGGACTTTAATTAATAAATTAATTTGCTTTCTCGATCTCTTCTGATGATCGATCTGTTGTTGTTGTACTGTTGAATTGGTACGTAGGCGTTAGCAGACATGATGAAGAAGGAGAAGGGAGAGAGCAAGTGGGGTTGGGGAAACCGTTTCGGTTATGCAATCCTACCCTTAAAAATTGGAATGCTAAATGATCCCTTGGATTATGTGAGACAAGCCAAGGCAACCGCTGACCGCAAGAAATACTCATATGAACCTATTTTCACTTATTTCCTTGCAAATTTCGTCATTAAATTGTTTGGCCCCAAGGTATTACATACCTACCTCCTTCATTCTTATCTACTTAATTAATTATACTACTTCGATCAATTCCATGCATCTTCTTATATATACATCATATCATATATATGGTGCAGGCAGCCGCCATTTTGACGAACAAAATATTCAGCAACGCAAGCACGTGCTTCTCCAACGTTGTTGGGCCTCGACAAGAGATTGAATTCTATGGTCACCCCATTGCCTTTATAGCTCCTACTTGTTATGGCCAGCCAAGTGTACGTACTACTTACTTTTATTTATTTAACCGTGCCATAATCTAAATATATATCCTCATCTATCATTTAATTAATTTTCATTTCTACCTATATATATAAATCCCTAGCTTGTAACTATATACTCTGCTCTGCTCTCATCTGATCTTTTATATATATATATTATTTAGGCTCTGATGGTTCACTTTCAAAGTTATGTGGACAAGATGGCTGTTATTATATCTGTTGATGACAATGTCATTCCTGACCCCAATCAGTTGCTGGATGATTTTGAGAAATCCCTTCATCTCATCAAGGATGCTGCTGCAGCCGCCACATCATCACCAGGCCAACCAGCAATTTATAAGCCGTACGTGCGCTAGGCAAGCTATATATATGTTATATTGAAGATCACATATCTCAAGTAATAATTAATAAGCTGCAGGAATGAAACTGTATAATATGTTGTATGTGTGCTAGCTACCTTAAGTTTAATTTTGTAATAAGTTAAATTGTATGCTTTCTCTTAGCTACCCAACAGGCCAATTGCCTATGGCGGGTGCAGTGGGCTTAGATAGGTTGGTGTACACCACCCCGCCCGGCCTTGTTATCTCTATATATGAAATTAAATGTATGTAGTGTTATTGGATTCAATTCATACTACTCCGATCCTTAATTATACATATATAAATAAATGTTCTATATATATTCACATATGTCCATATGATCAATTAAGCACGGACACATTATAGTACTACGTTATATATGATCATATCCGCACTTACATATTCAGAACAATACGTTTTTTGAAGGGATGAATAGTGATATAATATTGGGTTTTTGACTACCGGGGTGGTCATTTGGTGGGCCAACATATATGACTGATTGAATGAATGAAAGGTAAATAATTTTAGAGGAAAAAATAAAGAGAGACAATATTTTTAAACTGGAAACCGGAATGTTGAAATATAATCATGAGTCTTTTTGGGTGGTGACAAGCCAAAATCTACAATATTTTAGGTAGTTTGGTACATGTACATGCAAGTGTATTTTTCTCTAGAGAGATGTAGATGTCGATTGAGCTCCCCTTTGCAACTAGAAAGTGGCAACCTTTCTCTCTTGTTAGGCAATAGCTACTGGTTAGCACCCTCGCTTCCTTAAGCTAGTTGGCAGGTTGGCCACCTACTTCCAATCGACAAGTTAGGCTCCTGGTGCTAGTTAGCAAGCAGGTTGAATTGCTTGGTGCTGGTTGGCAAGCTGGTCACCTTCTCATCCCAGGATAGGGTGGATAAGATGGTACAATTGTACAAAGCCTCTAACCTCTATGACACTAGTCTGGCTTCATGCCTCGTGGCTTGTCATGGGGCTAACCACCTGTCGGTTTGACTGCTTTGGCGATATTGACTGGGCACACGTGGTTGGATATCTAACACTGTGAAACAACTGGAGGAGAAAACGAGACGATAGTTTTACGTTATTGCAAGAGAATTGATGAATTATGAACCCCGTTCAATGTGCCCTAGGGGATGTTGTATTTATACAAGATTTACATGTCTTGAGAAAGGAAATTAAGAAGAGAGTTAACAAATTTGATATATATTAAGAAAGTTTCATAAGCTGCTGCATTTCTTTCCTAATGCATAAAAGGGAAATCTCGCCTAAAATCCGGACAAAGCCTTTTGGGAAATATCCTTTTCCCGCCTATAGGTTCGGTACTCGGTTGGCCTCACCGACCCTGACTACCCACCGAATATTGGTAGATGACTAGGTTGGGACACAATACCCCCCAACGAGAATCCCATATTCTTGGTCTGCTCGGTACCCGTTCTACGCGGCGAAAACCGGCCACGAATGATTGACAACTGTCTGTACCCATCCGACTGCAGAGGGCTGGTGGCTCGCCCGAGTACCGCCCATGCGAGGCCTCTTTGGTCTTCTAACCAGTCTACTTGAGTGCATGCTTCTGCTTCCCGCGGTGTATCCTACTCAGAGGTATCCATCAATAGGAATTAGAGAAAAGTGTCAAATTGACCCCCTAAGTCAAACGGATAGTGCAATTAAGTCCCCTAAGTAAAAAAAGCTCCATTTAAATCCCTTAAACCGGCAAAAATATTCAATTAGGTCCAAAATGACCTGATTAGCAAGTTAGTTCGACATCAGGCTGACATGTGTCCCTTTTATTTTTTAATGAATTATTTTATTTTATTAAAAATTTTCTTTTTTATTTAAAACTGTTTTTAATTATATATGTCTGCAAGTCGGCGTAGCGCTTCGCCGGAGAATTCTCGAGACCGTCGAAGACTCTCCGGATATCCGCAAAGCGTCGGAAAACAGTTCCCGGCAGACTTGGAGAGTGCGGCTCTCCATCGTTCCCAGGCTGGGAACCGCCTTCCGGAGGTGGCTGCAGTTATCGGAGGCTGTTATAATCTCCGACACGGTTACGTTCACGGTGACGGAGATGATTTCGGGGAAAGATTTTTGGCTTGAAGATCAGGGATTTTCACTAAGGTTCACAAGCTGAGTGAGTAACCTGCAGAACATGATGAATGTTGTCTGAGATCCAGATCTGGAAGACAGCCATGGTTGTCGTTTTCGGACAACCGTGGTTGTCACCGGACAGCCACGGCTGTCTTTAGTAGGAGACAACCACCGGTTTGACAGCCGGTGGCTGTTTAATAATATAAAAAAAAAAATTAAAAATAGTTTTCAATAAATGGAATGATGCGAGGGAAGGCGAATGATGGAGATGTAGGAGTAGCTTTGAGTGTTTGTTTGAGCCACAGCGACGGAGAGGCCAAAGAAAGGAAAAGAAAAGATGGCAACGACGGCAGCCATCGGAGGAGAAGAAGATGACTAGTAGCAGAGGGAGAGTTGCAGAGACAGAAAAGTTTTCTTACCAAAAAAAGAAGAAAATTTTTAATAAAATAAAATAATAAAATAATTCATTAAAAAATAAAAAAGAAAATAATTCAGGTAAAAAAGTTTTAAATAAAAACAGTTTAGTAATATGTATATATATATATATATATATATATATATATATATATATATATATATATATAAATTAAAAACAGTTTTAAATAAAAAAGAAAATTTTTAATAAAATAAAATAATTCATTAAAAAATAAAATGGACACATGTCAGCCTGATGTTGAACTAACTTGCTAATCAGGTCATTTTGGACCTAATTGAATATTTTTGCCGGTTTAAGGGGTTTTTATTTAGGGGACTCAATTGCACTATCCGTTTGACTTAGGGGGCCAATTTAACACTTTTCCCTAGGAATTATAATTAATTATGCTCCTAACTAAATTAGTAAATGAATACCTACAAATAAATTAAAGATAATGAACGTAAAGACAAGAATATTGTTGGTCACAGAGACAAAGTCTGTATTGTGACTTGAGTAGTGAATGATGTCCTAATAGGACAATTAGCAATAATTTATACACAACTTGCTCCTAACTACTCTGCGAGAAATGAGCGACAGTTTATAAATAATTTTGACGGCGCACCACACCTCACCAGTCGAGGCCGAGCACCCGCCGACTTGACATCGGTAGCCAACCATAGCTTAGGGTTCGGCCAAGGGCTGGTATTGGGCTCAGCCTCGTCCACTAGGGTCGAGGCCCTGAGGCTTCGAGGTTGATCAGGTTCGACCTACGAGGTTAATTTGCTCTGAGTCCATTTATAATATATCCAAAGATAATATATTTTAATTAAGAATAGTACTTGTACCTAATATAGGTTAGCATGTTCCATCTATTTGTTCTTGATATGATTCTCCTAATTTCTCCTAACTCCACCAGTTGTAGTGAGTACAAAAATGTATTAAACAAAATTCCTTTACCTTTTATATCAATTACATACCTATGAAATCTTAATCATCGAAGATAATTAAACTTTTTAATGTGTTAGTCAATACATTTAAAAATTATGTGTTTCTGGTACGGTTAGCATATTTTGTACGTGCAATAAATACATATAAACAAATTAGAGACACATAACATAATAACTACAAACACATAAATTGATAACGGCAGGTAGAGAATATGTTAACTGCAATTCTGCAAACACATACAATTAACATATTTTGTATTTACCAGCCATTAACAATTTATGTGTATGTAGCTATCATGTCTGTAATTATCATTTGATGCGTCTTTAATTTATTTAACCCATAACTATAAATACAAAATTTGATAAAAGATTATGTTTTGATCAGGTCAACAATACGATGTAAAACATAGTCCATTTGAAAGACTTTTATTTTACTTTATTGAATTTTGGTGTTGGTTGAAAGATCGATTCGAAGCGAATGATGATGATGATCACCCGCCACCTTTCAGATCAGATCGGCACCATACACCAACCTTCAAACCCAAGAAAACACTTCCTAATTAATCACAACCCCCTCGCTACCAAACCTGATGACCCACACCAACTCTTTTGTTTTCTTTTCTAGCTTTCCGGCCTGCACGCAGCATTATTGTTATTATTGATCTATAACATATATACAGTTGCAAAATATTATTCATCAAGCATTAGCGAGCTGAGCTGAGCGGTGGTCTTAGCTGCAGGATAGGATAATGGCTCCAATTTCAAGCAGACTCCAAGAATTACTTGTTGTGATCTTGATCATCATCGTTTCTGGGAGATCAAATAATAATGTTGAAGCTCAGAACACAGAAGTTGCCCAAGATAAAAAAGCACTATGCAGCATCAGTCTTGCGTCGTTTCTTCCTCCTCCCTATGGGGCTATGGAAAACATGATTTGTCAGCCTCTTTGGAATTCTAATTTCCTGCTAAGAGTAAGTACAGTAGTATATATAAATTAAATTGCAGCATAGCATTATCTGGAGTGAAGTATATGCATATATATATATATATATAATGCAAATGAGTGAAATGAATTTGATTTATATGTTTGTGTGTGTGTAGTATTCGCAGACAAAAGACAACGTGGTGACAATAGTGGCATCGACTCTATACACCAGTGGGTGGGTAGGAATTGGGTTTTCAAGAAATGGAAAGATGATCAACTCTAGCTCCATGGTTGGATGGATAACACCAGAAGGTAAAGCCAGAATGAGGCAGTACTTATTGGAGGGATTCAAGCCTTCACAGGTAAAACATGACAAAGGTGAACTGCCATTGACCACCACTCCTCCCCTGGTTGTGCTACAAGGCGCCACTATTTACCTGGCATTCCAATTGAAATTCCCAATGCGCCTCAGAGCTCAACCAATCATCCTAGCATTTGCACATAGATATCCCCATCATCTCCGCCTTACAAACCATGATGACAAGACCACCATCAACTTTGACTTCTCCACAGGTATGGTTTATAGCTAGTATGAGATGAATATATAGATGTATGTATAGTAGCTAGTGTGCTTAATTTGTTTGTTGGGTCTTAATTGCATGCAGGAGCTTCGTATTCAGTATCTGTTTCACCTAGTGGTATCATGAAAACAAAGAAGACACATGGTGTTTTAGGAATCATGGGATGGGGTTTGTTCTCCCCTAGCGGGGCAATTTTTGCAAGATACCTCAGGCAACGAGGAGGAGATAATGCATTGTGGTTTTACCTTCATGTTTCTGCTCAGTTCATTGGATTCATATTAGGACTTGCTGGTGTGGTTATGGGCCTTCGACTGTACACAAGAATGCATGCCCACGTTCCAGCACATAGGGGCATTGGCATTTTTCTTCTTCTCCTCAGTATTCTCCAGGTTTAATTTCATCTCATCTCATTTCATTTCATTTGCTGCATATATATATGCCTTTAATTTTTGTATCATCCTATCGATCGATCAGGTGTTAGCATTTTTCCTACGTCCCCACGAAGACAGCAAACATCGCAAGTACTGGAATTTGTATCATTCTTGGGTTGGAAGGATTGCACTTTTCTTTGGAGCTTTGAACATTGTGTTGGGAATACACTACGCAGAAGCAGGGGATGAATGGCAGATAGGATACGGGTTTCTTCTTGGATCAACACTACTCGCATGTATTATCCTCGAAACATTGTTAAGGATGAAGAACAAGAAGCTAAACAATCCACCCCACCACCGTCCAGACTTCCCAATGAATTCTATGGATCACTAACCACAACCAACCTGCTGCCCGCATGTGCAATGCCCCCCATATATATATATATATACATTTTACCCATCAACAACATATAAAAGCTCGCATCGTCCCAACTTCAATTCACTGCTTTTTGAACCCATCCAAAGTGATGTAAATTTTCAAGTTTTGTATTGTCTGCTCCCTCCTAGTTTTGCAGTAGAGAAATGTTGTGTAATAGGAATTATATTCTTTCAAGTGTGGCTGGCTGGCTGGCTTTCTTTGTATGATTTGGAGCACAAATCTTGACTCTTCTCTTTTCATCTTTTGGTAAATACTATATTGCATGGAAAACTTCAGAGCTTGATTGATTATACACTACTCACGCCTTATCACTACACTACTTAAATAAACAATATAATAAATCAAATAAAGACCAACACCAACTACTGTGAATTTTGCAAAATAAATACGATGTAAGATCAAAAAAGTCTATTTCTCGTCAATTAAGTTCAAAAGAATAATTGATGTAGCCGTATACAACTCAACCAAATAATGAACTGTCTTCCCTATCAAAAATAGAACTTGCTATGAATAAGCTAATCCTAGATGAAAGGGGAGTAACTTTAGCCTTTAAGTATTCATATTAAGCACTGTGAAAACAAAACATAAAGACTTCCTAACCAAATTGGAGACTGCATGTAGGTATCACCAGACCAGTAAAGACTCCGATCCTTAAATGCCAAAACCCACGTCTCTAAGAAGAAACCTGCAGCATATAAGTCAAACAGCCATTTAAACTGCATACCCACCCAAGAGAAGGGGTGGGAGGAAAGGAGGGGACAAAAAGGATAGATGATTGCATTGGCAATGTGAATATGTAATAGGAAAGAAAGACTGTACAAGCCTACAACTCCCATCAAAAAGTACAAATACACAAAGAATATAATGAAACTCAGCATGTTAAAGCATGCATGCATACTAATTATTCTCAGAAGCAAAGTCATTCATAAATCATAATAACAAGAAGACTTCAATCACAGAAAGTTCAAATATAGTAAGTTGGTGAATATATCTAACCTGCACCATTAAGTTCAAGTGACGTAGTCCGAAATCCAGCAACATAAATCCCAAAACCTGACAATTCAATTCTTTTATCTTTATTTCCTTGGGAATTCGGACAAGTGTGCTTCAACTTCATATTGGTCATTATGCAATAGTTATTGGTTAAAAGCTCCAGAACTATATTTTATGTGCAATTACTGGCACAATCTTTATTGGAAGGAAGTCCTGTGGACCTGGGAACTTCTGTCTCTCTGATAACTCTGCTATAAACAACTTTAAATGACTGAGAGGTGTATGGTCTCTTTAGCAAACTTATAGGCATCCTCAGAGTTTGTTTCCTGTTCCTCCGTCCTCTAATCAAAATGTTAAAGGTTTTCTCATTATCAGTCTTCCAAGGATGTCTTGGTACATAACGATCACAACTTCCACCATCTTCCTTTGAATCATCACTGTTGTTTGGTAAGCTTTCGGGCAAAGTAGCATGGTTCGAATTTAATTTGCCCTTCATTCCATCATCACCTGATTGAACGTCAGTTACATCATTCAAGTTCTCCACAACTTCTGATGCTAGAAGATGAACTTCTTTCTTTGTGTCATCCAAAGTATTGAGATCCACTGGTAAGTTTGGTGCTATATTCAAGCTTTCAGGATTATCATATTGTTCCTCCTTCATGGACAAATTTGTGTCAGTTATTGGCTCAACCACCCCTGGTGACAAAGAAAATTCCACTGGGCGGCCTACTGGCCATACTGTGCTAGGACTGTAATCTGATGGACCAGCATTAATATTGCATTGCCAAGGATAATGGTTTTGATGGAATGGGCTAGTGTTTACTGGAAATGTACTCCGTGGTAGTGACTGAGGCTGGGAGTAAGGAGGGTACATAAATGGCAATGGAGGCATCATGTTTGGAGTTGCTGGAGGAGAAGGGTATGGATGATGAGGAGAAGAGCACATTGGATTGGGCAAAACAGTGCCTGGTCCTGGATGAAGAGTCATGTTCATTGGCCAAGGACCAACGGTCGGTAGGGCTCCAGGACCAGAAGGGTGATTAATGCTCATAGGCAAGGGTGCTATGCGTGCAACAGCAGATGATGGGCTAAAGGGTTCTGCTGATGCAGATAACTTTTTATTGGACAACTCCCGGCTATCATTTGAATAAGATGAGGATTTCACCCTTGGACATTCTACTTCTTGTAAAGGCGATTTTGAATCACTCCTGGCTTCAAATGTGTTTATTTCTTCCCTCTCACAAAGATCCCCATTGGGAGAATCATCCGACGAAAGCGTATTATCAGTTTGAACGCATTCCTGCCCCATTTGACTCACTGTTATACAATCTGAATCATTAATAATCATCACATCACTTGTGTGAATTTCTTCTTTCTTAACAGCCTCTGCTTCACATTTTATTTGGTCTTCAGAAAGCAGATCAAGATGCCGAATGCTGCACTCCAAATTTTCAGCATCCTTCTGCATAGTGTCAGAAATTTCTTCTATTTGATTGTTTTCTTCTCCAACCTCTTCAGTATCTTTTCTATATTGAATTTCATCTTCTGATACCCTCGTCTGCAACATAGAAATAGTACCTGGTGGGGCCAATGCTACTTCCTTATAAGATGGAGATTTTCCCAAGCTTACTATTGAACTTCTCTTTGATATTTGGCCAACCTCTTTCAGTGTCAAAATTTGCTTCTCTTCTGATAAAGGATTTAATGAATCACCTGCAATTCTTGAGGTCTCTGTGGCAGTTTCTCTGACAGAAGATGGTACTGATTTAACTCTATATGTCATAGCTTTTACCATTCTCCTCCCAAACTTTGCACTTGGCGATGAGGTCTTTGTTATATAGTAATCTGCATAACTTCTTGGTGATGACGTCCTTTTCTTTAAAAGGTAGTATTTACCACCTTGGTAGTTATTCTGGACTCTAGCTTGTTCAACATCAGACACCACTTCTTTTTTCTGATAACCAATGACCTTGCCAATTGTTTGCCATCGCTGCCTTACTCTTCGCCCATACAAACCAGCCGATCTTGGTCTCTGAACTGGCTGCCATCCATCTTCTCCTTCAACATGTGTCTCGGGTAAGACATCATTGGCAATTGGCTTCTCTATTGAAGCCTCCTCCGGTTCAGCTAGTCTGGACTGGACTAGTTTTTCCTCAGCACCTACACAGTCTGCATCATGCTCAGATACAACTGGCAAGATGACAGATTCCTTATTCTCTTTGTTTTCATTATCAGGTTTGCAAATTTGCTTCTCTTCATCTGATGCCTCTCTCTGAGAATCTTTTGGAGATAATTCAGAATTTGTTGAATTAATATTATTTTGATCAGATTTTCCCTTCACCTGAAAATAACAGCACAAAGCACAAGAAATACAAATTGAGGTTAGGAGTGAATTGGATTTAATAAATGGCAATTCCAAAAGTAAGAAATGCCAGTAATGTTCAGCAGCAAAAAGCAAATCTCTAGCATACCTGTGATTGTAAGAATTAATTAGAACAAAGAATAAAGTAAAAAGATACAAAGCACAAAAGCCAACCTTCATAATAAAGCCTTTTCTTTTCACCCCATTTGCATCTCTTCCTTTGGCATCAGGGCTTGGATTAATGTAGTCAAGCAAATCTGACACACTGAGACACAATAGATTTAGTTGAAAGAAGTCAGCTATAGCAGATTGATTGAAAGAAATCAAAGTAACTACTATGTTGAACAGTGAAGCTCATATAATGAGACAAAAATGTGCATTCTGCATAGACTCTTATTCAACAAAACAAAAAGAGAATAGAAATCAAAATAATAGAGACTGAGCAGAAGGATGAATCAAATAGGCTTTAGAGTTAAGTGCTCAGTAACAAGTGAAACATAAAAATGGTGAAATCTACTGGCTTTTACTTGTACCCTCCATACCTCAGATGACCCTTGCTGGCTATGGATGCATCGGGCTTCCTCGTTCCATTTCGGGCAGCTTCTTGCTGCTCAAAAGCCTTTGACTCAAAGTACTCAAGCCAAGCAGCAGCATCCTACAGCATTTAGTTACAAATATAAGAATCATTCCATGGAAGTCTATGTATTAATTTTCTTAAAATAAATAAATAAATAAAATATATCTAACAAGCATCACTTGTAGATGAACCTTTAATACAACTACAAGTTGAGCAACAAGGACTAAAAAACCATGCTCTGTGCACAAATTGTTAGTCAAAGATTACTTTCATTGTTTAAAGCATTTATATAAAATTAGCATCCATTGGTTTAAATTAAATATTGTAGAAAATGAAAGAATAAATATTATACTTTTGTATCATGGTGTGTCAGTGTCCATTGAATAAGAGGGGGTTACCTGCGTTCGAAGATCATCTGGACCCAGCTTTGTCCGAAGTATCTGCAACGTTGTTTGCTCATGTTGAACGCTCAAAGGATATGCTTCCATCAATGAGAGTGCAATTGCAATAGCATGGTAACTAGCAGCTGTCTAGTAACAGTGCAAGCACAAAAGAAATCAGATCAGACAATCATAATCATAATGATAACTGAAAAAAGACTAAGATATAGACAAATATAAATAACGGAAGTGCAACCTGGATATGATCTGGGCCAAGTAACTTTTGGTTGCATTTTAGAGCTTTATGAAGATATCTGAGGGCAACATGTACATTACCCAAGCCTTCCTCCATCATAGCCACGTTTATGTAGGTTGCAGCAGTGTTTGGATGTGATGGGCCACATGTGAGATGTAACAAATAAAGTGCTCGCTTCACATACCTTAAAAGTGAAAACATAGAACCAGGGTTAGGGAAAAAAAATCAAATATGCTGAGCAAAGGAAGAACACATTCTGGATGTGTTTCAGAAAATGCTTACTTCAGAGCCAACTCTGTGTGTTGAAGTCTGTAATAGAAAACAGCAAGATCCCCATAACTTTTCATAGTATCTGGATGATCAAGCCCTAGCTCTCTTTCATTGATATCCAGAGCTTTCTGCTGGTAGATTGTGGCCTGCCATGGAAATCAAGTAAAAAACACATTTGAATGCTGTTGTAGGAGATGACAAATAAACATTGGAAATAGGAAAGAAACTGCAGCACAAAGGCAGAGTAGGTTGTATCTAGTAAAAAGGCTGGAAGACTACCTGATTAAAATCTCCTGTGTGATATAAAACAACCGCAAGAAGGCTATAAGCACCTGCTGTCATTCGATGATAGGGCCCACATACTGCAACAAGCTTTGCAAGTGCCTAAAGAACAAGAAATTTAAAGACTCTTCTAAGATAGTATTGACATGTAGGAAACCATAAATATTTGCCTTCCATAAAACAATGATTCTCTAATAACTTTTATTTCATATCCATTTCCTTGCCTCTTCATCCATGTTAGTCCAAAGAAAAACAAAGAAACATAAAACAAGTCACATTATGAAAGCTATTTTTAAGAAATAAAGACACATTACAAAGCATTTCAGAAGTAGTCTGGATTCTCACTGTGAATGAGAAACCTCATAGAAAGAAAATTTATTCTTCCATTCCTGAAGATTAATTACCTTTGTCCCATAGCTGACTGCATCTTCAAGTTTCCCCTTGTCTAACGCAGTTTTTGATGATTCCAGAAGTTGGCGACCATCTGCGGAAGAGCATGCTGCTTGCTGCAAAAGACAAACAAAATTATAAAACATACGATGATGATAATCCACAGAATGTAGACTACTTCAGATATTAAAATCAATATTCAGTAGAGTATTTCTTCCAACTATATTAAATTTTAGAGTTGCAAATCACCTTATGTACTGGTACCAGACCAACAATGTCTTCTTTCTGGAAAGGATTTGGAGAATTCATATCATAGTCTCTTGGAACAATCTCAATACCAACCTAACACAGTCAAAACAGACATTTCAGTGCTGTTAAATGTTAACCCTTTTAGAGGATAATCTGTAATACAAACAAATTTCAAGTATTTTATAATCCATTTTCATCTTATGAATATGAATAATATTGCCCTTTCATTTGCTAAATTGTTTTTTCTTTTTTTTTTTTTTTATCAGTGCTTTACTGCCATGTTTTCACAAAAAGACAAACCTATCCCAACATGCATATTTAGGGCTTAGCTGATATCATTTCTAATAAGTTTCATTTATCAAATCCAAAATATATTTTCTATTCTGCATTCAGAATACTTGACATGCAATCTTTTTCAAGCATAGTTGACCATTGAAATAGCAAATCTGAACAATATAATATTTCAATCTATTGTAACCAGATAAATGTGTTAGTGACTAAACTGAGCATTGGCACAAGAATGGTGAACATTACAGCCGTAAGAATGTAAGATGTGCTCCTTCAACTAGTTCAATAGCTTAAAGATGGAATACTACAAATGTAAGAAATTTTGAGTACCTTGTGACATAGACCACGAAGAATTGCAAATTTCCTCACATCTTTGAAGTTTAGATTGCAAATATCCCATTCATATCGTTTTTCTAGAAATAACTCCAGCCATCTCCACACAAGGGAATCAACATCATGGAAGTGATTTGACTGTTCACTTTCAGGAACCCCAAGCATCATATTCAGAGCAGCAGCAATTACGGCAGCCATATCCTCAGTCTTAACAACTGAGGCAATCACTGCTTGCAGAATATGCTTAAAAGCACGTACTATCATCTCATGCATACAAAGGGATTGCACATGTGTCAACTTTTCTGATAGCTTCACCTGCCAAAAAGAAATAACAAGGAGAAATGAACTAGATGAGGCTCATAATGCACTGCACTGATAAGGAAATTAAAGTCCAAACTAATGGTCAAAGAAGTCCTAGGCATTAGTGACAAGGTGAAATGGCATCTCATGTGTGTGTGTGTGTGTGTGTGGCAGTTACAAATCAAAAAAGCTAATAAAGATAAACAACGAAATCCACAATGAAGACTCACAACTTTCCCAAGAGAACGCATCCGCAGACCTCTGCTATGCATGAAATCAGTAAGTGTCCGACCATCAACTGGTGATAGTTCCAAAGAACCAAAATCAGCAACCTGTATCGCATTAACAAATATAAATTGTAAGTTCTAGAACTCCAGAAAAGTTCACCAATATACACTAGATATATATATTACCAGTTTAGGAAGGGCAACTTCGTCGTAGTACTTCTGTGATAGATCAATCAGTTCCTGTAATGACTATCATGAAAAGGAAAAAGGTTAGGAAATAGAATGCAACTGAAGGTATTGGAATTTCATGAGATTATGTACATTTGCTACCTTAAGGTGGAGTCCAGTCTCTGACTCTTTTAGTCGGTTAAAAGCAGCATCAGACAACAAAGTCTGTAGTATGATTTGATTTTCATCATGGGAGTTTGTTGAAGGCATCGCAGTTTTTTCCGATTCCTCACTAATGCCATATGCAGCAGACTTGGGGTTATCAGACTGGAGTTCCATATTGTTCCCATCTGAGTTTTTCTTTTTGTTCTTAAGAGACTTCAGAGGAGTTCCAAGCCCCTCGACCTTCATTTCATTTTTTATCTTCTCAGCAGGAGGCTTTTTTTCTTTTTCTGATTTCTTCTGATCTTGCAAGTGTTGTATCCAACAAGCTCCAAGTTCCCATCTTATGAAAGCATCGGCTTTTATTTCTTCTTCTTGAAGCTTGGTAATACTCTCTTCCAGTACTCTCTTAACAAAAGCCTGGGAAGTAGTGTCTTCACAACCTGAACTTTTTGATTGCAATGCTATTTTGTTATATTCTGAAGCTGTCTTGAAGTGAAGAAGCATCCTTAAACTACAAAAAAATAAAGAAAAAAAAATGTATAAGTAGCAGTAATGGTTTAGAAGGTGAGCAATATAGAATATACATCAAAGAAAGGATGTCAACTAGATATAGAGGCTATTTCTGAGTCAGTATCATTTCCTATTGCTGCAGAAGACAAAGAAAAGTTTTTTTCTTTTTTTTGGGTGAAAAAGGGACAGCAGAAATGAAAGAATTTATGGAACTTCTAATAAGAAAGTCAGTAACACCTGTTTATATTTAGAGCATTGGCACCCCCATCAGGTTGATCAGGAAGATCAAGACTTTGCAGTTTAGGACTTTTGTTGTCAATTTCTTCACCATGAACTTTCACAGTTGCAATATAACCACAGTGCCTTACATTTACAACACCTAAGGTAGCTACATCCTGCATTAGAAAAACATGTTTTCATTAACATTTAAAACCCAAAAAAAAAATGTAGGAAACAAAATAACAGAATAAGACTCTGGATGAACTTTGCTGTTCACTGTGTCCTACATGGGCTGCAGTATTTTCATCAGCAGTAATCCCCTTCAGGAGGTTTCGTTCAATCAATTGTTTCATGTCTAATCCTGATGCTTGAGTTCCATCAATTTTAGTATCTACTTTGCAGCTGGCATTAGAAGCATCTTTCATGACAGAAATGTTTAAGTCACCAACACTCTCCTTGTAAATGATAGTGCCATCAATACCACAATTAGATAATTTGTCTTCCTCCATTACATGCTGCACAGCTGATATTGCTTGAAAAATGGCAACATCAACAAATAAACTGTGAAGAAGAAAGGCTTTCCTATCACGAATCTGCCTCTCCTCTGCTGTTGCACATGGCATAGATGTGATAAACGAGAATGCATTGGCATAAGGAAACAAATTGCTTTTTCCATCCCGGCCAAGACCACCTCCATCTCCTCCCCATTTTTCATCCTCCACTGGGAGAGGTGGAAAATTAGTGGACAACTGTGCGGCAACAGGGGGAATGAGCCAAGTGTTGGCTCTAAAGCCATAGGGAAGATTTCCGAACTGCATAAATGAGCAAGAATTTCAGAATGATTCAAAATGTAGCAGGCTAGCAGATAATTCAGTCAGTGACGAGGATATAGGAAGAGTGATAGAAAACCTTGTTACGTTCTTGGAATGCTTTCATAAGATCTTCATAAGCCTGAAAAGAAGGATTAGCTACATCAGTTTTCCCCCAATGAAAAGAAATCATAACAAATTAAAAAATAAAAAATAAAATTCCAATCAAACAAAAGATACTATAAGAATGAGGTATGAAAATTATCAGGGAGGACAAACTACAGATTAGCCTTTCAAAGCAAACCTCCATCACATTATCCAATATATGAGACGTTTACTCAAATTCTCAATTTTTAATCAGTTCTAAAGCAGACATTCTACAAATCTGTTCCACTAAATGACAACAAGCATTGGCTCATAATAAATGCTCCAAATGGATAGAGTACTTTACATCATGCCCAATGAGTATAGCAAAGTTATTTGGCAATTGATACATCAAATAAGTACAAACATTAAAGATTATCTAAATTACCAATCAATGGAAGACTAAGAATCTAAGATCAACTACTATGCATACAATCCATGCTTTCACCAAAAAATTGTACACAATTGGCTGGGGGGTAAAAAATTAGCAAAGGCATCCTCAATCTCCATTTTTGAGTCACAAAATAGTAAGAGGTCCACAGTATTTTCATTAAGAAAGCAGGAGCACTGGGAAACTGACATTGTCAAACGCTCTGCTAAGATGTCTCAACAAATCAACAAGGTTGTGGCTAAGAATCCTTAGCTTTCCAATGCTATAGAATCCTTTTCTACAAGCATCAACCAGAACCAGCTTCCCATTGCAAAGCTTAACCTGTAAATAATGATCACAAGTGCCTACCATATCAGCTCATTTAACGTAAGCAACACTATGTGTGCAAATATCTGGAACACAATATGGCATTATATTTGTATTAGTACGTCTGCACAGTGATAAATTTAGAACAAGTATCTTACTTCGATAGAGAAAAGGTGATCCTCCCGCAAATCGTTCTCATTCCGTTGCGTTGTTGCTCTTCTTATAACTGCCAGAATACATTTCCGAGAGCATAAGTTAGCAAGTTGATCAGAAAGGAGGAAAAGATGAAGATCGATGAAAGACGGGAGCTGAGCTTTACACTGAAGAGGGGGCGTGACATTTGAGAGAGAGAAGAACTCGTAGAAGCTACCAAGTTTAGGACAGGAGTTGTTCATCTCTCCGTCAGCGTCCACCGACGCCGGTGATGCATCTTTTGCCGCCGGCTGTGAATGCGACGTCGGGGAAGTTGGTGGCAAAGAGTGCTTGTGGTTGGTCGGCTGCGATTTGCTCGACTTTTTGGGGTTCTTGGCATCCTGCGTAGGACGCACATTCTTATTCGAATCGCCGCCTTTTGAGCTCGCCACAGCCGCAGCCGGCCCGAAACTCGTCGTGCATGCTAGTATGTCCAGCAGCCTTCGAACATGCGCCGTGGCGCTCTCTTCATCGTAATCCTCTGAGAATAGATTGCAAAGGTTCAGATAGGGGCAAAATGGGGTTTTAGACTTTTAGTAAACGTTACCGTTTACGAATAACGTAACGTTTACCTTCAACAAGAGTGAGGACACAGGGCTTCAGTGCGGAAACGTCCACCGTATCCTTCAAGCGTAGCCCTCTCACCTGTTGATAGGATGCCACGGTGGCAGGGATAATCCCCATTTAGTTTACAAATATTTAATATATCAAATACGTTATTTTGTCTCAAAAAAAATACGTTATCTCAAGCAAATAATAATAATAATAATTACCTCATGACTTAACGAAAATTTTGTGAAATTACAAGTCCTTGTATTCACCGATAAAAGTCGACGAACATCAATAATCCTATCCGTCGATATCCCCTATTCAAGAAAATGCAAAAGAAAAAACAATATAATTAATAGCTAAAATAAATAAATAAGAAAATTATAAGATTTTAATAGCAAAAGATTACGTGTAAATGAATTTTTTTTGTTTTTTTGTAAAATTTGTCAACATTGTCCATTCATAATAGATTACAGTTTACTTACGCAACTTATTTTAGTCATAAAATATTATTCTATACGTCTCAATTTTAAAGTAAATCTCTCTATCATGTTTGTTGAACTACAAACACATAAAAGTTAGCTAACACGATTTGAAAATTGAATATCCCAGCTGTGAATTGGAAGCAGCATTACATTTATCCAACAACTAACATCTTGCCGTTATGGCATATTGTTTGTTCTTACAGGAATTGAACAAACTCTACACCACAACTTGTCATCTCATCTATCCAAGCAATATAGTATAACTCAGCGTATATATATTTAAGAATAAGTAAACCTTCAAGATAACTTGCGTCTCGTCCGGTAGGTTTACTGTTACATCCATGACAACCGGGAGAACTGCAAATGAAATGTAAAGTTAATTATATTACTATATATTGCTGAGAAATTCATCAAATTAAATAATACTCCGCGGCGTAGTATAGTTACAAAAATTAATTATTATTAGCTTAGCTCATACTATATATATTGTTTAATTTGAAAAGAATAAGATAAGTGAAGTACAGTATATATAGATACATACCTTTCTCTTCCTTCTTCTTCTTGTCTCCCTTCGTCTTGCCACGACCGGTCTTGGGCGCCATTGCTGACCAAATTAAAGCTGAACTTAAATTCCAAAGCTGTGGCAGAGCAGAAAGCATGCAACAAATTAAATATAATACACATGAAGAAAACGAAAGCACACGGCAAGTAATGTTTAATTAGCTAGGTGCATATACTATATACCGACCTGATAGAGAAGGTTCTTTAATGCAGAATCCAGAAAGTGAAAAAGTGACACCAAAGCAGTACAATATATAAATACTTATATATAGCTTAGCTTGATTGTATATAAATAAACAGCTAGCAGATACAGTAATATAATGAAGAGTGCAGGCCGGGAGCTAGCAGGTACAGAGCGATAGAAATGGAGGTGAAGATTGAAGAAGCAGTTTCGGGGAGAGAGAGAGAGAGAAGGGAGATAGTGGGGAAGGTTGAGGGATATGGAGAGAAAGAGGTGGAAGGAATGATAAGGAAGGAAGGGCTGAGATTTAAGAAGTCAGAAATTAAATTTGGCATTTTCTGCCCTTTTTACGCTCTGATTTTCATTCACTGGATATTTTCCGTAATTTTATTTACTATCCTGTGTTATTTTTATACTCCCTCTGTCCCATTTTACCTGTCATATCTACTATTCATTGCTCAAATGTTTATTTTCTTTAGTAATTTTTTATTATTTTTAAATTTAATTTTTTTGTATTTAATAGTACTTTTAATGTAGTTTCTAAATATATAAATTTTATATATTAATACTAAACTTAATAATATGAAAAATTGGATTAAAAATTACTTCAGTCAAGCCTCGTTAAACGAATCAGACAACCATTTTGGAACCGAGGTAGTACTAATTATTCCGAATGTGGCATTATTTTTATTTTTTAATATATTTAGATTAGATTTACTGGCAGCTCCATCTGCGGCTTGCAGCTTGCAGGAGCTCCCTGGACCACTTTGTTTATCAACTTTCTACCAGGAACACTTTCTCCCATATTAATTAAGTGGTGAAATAAGCAATTATGGCTGCTTTGGTAAATGTTTTTACTTGATTCACACCAATTAGTGCACCACATACTAACACAGTAACACATAGTGCATCACATAAATATACTTGATGCAAAAAATATAAAAATGTCACCATAATTTTTCTTTTTTCGTATATTTTTAATCGTTGATTTGAGCTCATCTAATCTATAGATCCATTCACATAATCTTGGGAGGTTGTCGCATTTCATCCTATATATATTGCAGTATAAACATACATGATGCATATGTTGACAAGGATGAAATCTTATCCTTTTGAATTCTTGTTCTTATGTATATATTCACGCAATATTATTAACAAAGACAGCTAATTTTTATGTATATATGTATTTATTCATTATCTATTTGAAATTTTTGTATTTTTATACCACATAATATTAAAACTTTTGAAAATTACGGATAAAATGAACAATAATACTAAATGCTAATATTTATAAAATGATGGCTTGCAGATAAAATATAACATGCACCACACAATTGATATGGTGCATTATATAATTGAGAAATTAAGACTTGCCATTTAACAATGTAATTTGATAAAACGACAAGTAATACTCAATATTAGTTTATTGTGTAGACCGGATGTTTAGTTTAATTAATAATTTTTTGTTGTTGGAATGCAAAAAACAGATAATTTTCTATTTTAATTTTCTAAATCTTAACTTCCTTCAACAAGTTACTAGACTTGATTTGGAACTTTGACGTAATTATCATTTAAAAAATACTACGTAATAAAGAAAAAGGGCCTTTCGGTCATGTATGAGCTATTATGATCAACAAAAGTAGCAAGCTAGAGCTAAATAATAATTTGTGAGGGTAATGGTCACTAATGCCGCCGCAATTAGGCACTGAATACAATTGGTACGTGGGGCGGTATCAGATTATACATATATATATTATTTCTAATATTAGCTCCCTATTATTTAATCCAATCCCCATTCAATTGGTTTGCCTTTTAAGCCAAATGTATATGGACAAAAGTGCATCCAATTATCCTAGTTAAAAGAAACGGAACTTGATTTAACGGTGGTTGCTGGCAAGGGATTACTTTTAAGGGGAGTCAAATGTGCCTTATATACTTATATAGGTTGAAGACCTTACAGGCTCTTGACAAGTGTATGACATCAGCTAGTCTTCATTTTTTGCTACACATGTTTCCCATTACTTTGCTTCCAACAGAGTTCTCATGCATAAGTGGAGCTTCCTGTTCTATAGTACACAAGAAAAATAGTGGCTTGGTGGGTTAATGTGTGTGTTGCTTTGTGGAGGTTGTAGATTCAATACCCACTCATAGTACTTTTTAAGTTCATTTTGCTTTATGCTTTTTTCTTCCTTAGCAATAAAAATGAACACTCCCTTTGCTAAAGACTTTCACAATTAAATAGACCCGATACTTGGGCCGTATATTTGACTTAGGAATATAATAGTAAGAAATTATGTGATTGGTTGTATGAAACAATGTGCTTGTCCAACACAACCAATTAAGTCCAAAACTAATTAGATATGTAGTACATCCATGCCTGTTTTGTTGGTTTTGTTTAGTGCCTTTATGGTGGGAAACAGAAAAAAAGTTAATTGACAGTTTGGCCAATCCAAGTTGAAGATTTGAACAATGGGAGCAGCAATGTTATGGGAGTGGGGATTTTTTTAATTGTATCAACTCCAATTGACAATTTGACACCAATCATATTCTATCTCACTCTATACGTGATTTATATTGCAGCCGAAAGGGGACTGAGTTATGGGCTTTGGGTGGAAGAAACTGGTCGCTTGTAGTGATCCACCTAAGCCTTCATCACCCTTTAACCCTTACTTTTAAAAAGGCCCCCACTGCATCATCGCACCACCCAATCCAAGGTCAATCTGTTGTTAGCCCATTTTTCATTTTTTGGGTAATTTTGATGTAGTAGTAGTCCAATAAATTCAACTGGGCCACGCTGTTACGGTAGAATTGTGAGTCATTCATCATGGTCTCAATAAATTTAATTGGGCCACGCTGTCTAGGCCTATTTATATTATACCCTTCAAATGCATGGCGTGAGGTCCATTACTATCAAAGCGGACCAATTCGTTTAACTGCGAATGTAATTTATAGCGGCTTTTTGTGGACCGACCCGTATGCGTGCTAGGATTCAACCCTAGCTCACCCGGCAAATTATTGTATGGACCATGGTCCACACAGCTGTGTGGACCATGGTTCATGCAATAATGATTGAGCTCACCCTACGCGGGTTGGTGGGCTCTTTTATATATATATATATATATATATATATATATAAACTTTTACTCTATAAATTAAATGAGAATATAATATTTTCATCATGTGAGTCTTAAAAAAAATGTTTATATTAAAAATTTGTGAGAAAAAATAAAAGCTAAGAATAGGAAGTCAGAGTCGATATAATAAATTTTAAATTAAAGTTATCTAACCTTACCCATCTCGGACCAAATCTAGTCCTCGTAAGCTGTAACTCACGAACAGCCACGAAAACTTCACCTACAATGCACAACTTGAGGTTGACACAAGTCTCATCCAATCGTTACCCAGCGTATCACAGTCTGGTCCATACTACCTATGTTTCCCACCAAGCCTCCAACAATTTTTTTTTTTCTCGCCTCCCGCGAGTCCCCTCTCAATTTTCAATTTCATTTCGAATTTCGCAGCAATCTTGGAGCCAAACCTCCCCAGTTCACTTCCAATTTTTAGTACGCAAATATTTTATATAGTTTTTAAATTCTAAAAAAAAAACACAAAATATAAATATATAAAATTGAAGTATCCTTTACACGCTCGTTTACATACAGAAAATTGTATCCAAACCCGGAAGCCATAGTGCATATCATCGATCTGTCCTCTTCGTCGTTTCAACAAACTCCGATCGCAGCTTTCAATATTTTCGCTTTCTTGGCTTTATCGTCTTCTCCCGGAGAAGTATCGGTTTTCGTCAATTTTCGTCGAAGATTCAGAATATTGTTTTGAGTGTTTGTTAACTCTGTATCTGAAATTCGACGATTAATCAGATTTTTATTTTTTAATTGTCTGTTTTTACTGATTCTTGGTGCATCGCTGCCTCGAAATTCTGATGTTAGGGTTTTGGAGCAGAATTGGGGTGAATTTGGTTGTTTGATTAGCTATCCGGGATTTTCGGGGCTCAACGGGAGAAATCCTCGTGTTTGATTTTTCGTTTTGGTTGAAAGTTAGGGTTTTGGTTTCGGTTTATGAACAATAGTTGAGAATTTATGAGATTTACTCCGTGCATATACAAATATGTGGCCTTATTTTCATAGTAGAAAGATATGGTTGTGAAACGGATTACGAAATTCGAAATGCCGAAGCTGAAACGGTGCATTGTGGCGGAAAATGATGAGAAGTTTTCGCCCAAGAGATTGAGAACCGATGAGCTTAGCGCCGTTCCAATCAATGAATTCGAGGATTGCAGCACCTGTTTAGCAGATTCTGGGTGCAGAGGGGTTTCGAGCAATGATGGTGAAGCAGAATCAAATATGGGGATTCCTGATCCAATTCAACCGTTAAGAGGCGTGAAGAAAGGTTTGCAGGTGCATAATGCTCCGCTGCTCAAGTCTTCACGAGGTCGTCTTCAGGTGCTTCCTTCTAAATTCAATGACTCTGTTCTTCATTCATGGAAGAAAGAGCGAACTGGCACTGATGAATCCGAGCTTTGTTTTAGCAATGGCGATTCTGCATGTAACAAGAAGACATCAGAACGTAAAGTGTCATGTTCTGACTTGCAATTGTATAAGAAGCAAAGTTTAGATAGTCGGATTAGCTTTGACAACTTGCATAGCACAAAGTCTATTGATAATCTTGCGAAACCCGAGGAAGCAGAGTTTGGTTATACAGGTCAAGTGGATTGTGATAGTATATTGTATTCAAGTTCAAAAAGTTCTTTGACATCTATTAGTGGAGGTGGTGTTTCATCATTTATTGAATCTCAACCAAAAGTGAAGAGTGGTTTTGTGAGGTCTGAGAAATACACAAAAGGGAAGGCTGAGAAGAAGGATTACTATGAGCCGGGCAACTTTGTTATGGGTGATATAGTCTGGGCAAAATGTGGAAAGAAGTACCCTGCTTGGCCTGCCATTGTTATTGATCCACGATGGCAAGCACCTGAATCTGTTCTTAGAGCTTTTGTTGCTGATGCAATTTGTGTGATGTTCTATGGGTACTCCAGAAATCGACAAAGGGTAATGTGTGTGTGTGTGTGTGTTTTATTTAAAAAAAAAAAATAATTTGAATAGTTACTTTTCCAATGCTTCTATACCTCCTTAATTGCACTCATGTTGTGTTAAATTGTCTACATTTATAAACAATGTGCTTGAGTAAGGTAATATAATTTAAGGCTGTTGTTTTATGTAGGATTATGGATGGATCAAAGCTGGAATGATCTTTCCTTTTCAAGAGTACATGGAGAGGTGAGTATAACTGTATAAGTTTTAACATTGCCTATCTACTGATTTTTGTTAAGTCTTGTTAATTTGATAATCAATGCTTTCTTTCCACAGATTTCAGGGACAGACAAAGTTGTTTGGCAGCAGGCCAGCTGATTTTCGGGAAGCAATAGAAGAAGCAGTTTTAGCTGACCAGGGTTACCTAAATAAGGATTCTGAAAACTGGCAAGAGACACCTTCATTTGTAAACCAAGCAGAAACTGCAGAGGACACAGGATCGAATCTGGAGCTTGAATGTTGTTTATCTGACCAGGCAAGATTTGGAATTTATCTTATGTAGTTAGTATTATAATGGATTTGGAGAAGTGGTGTAATCTATGTAAAAATGTTGAACTATGAGTTGTAAGAATGCTAAACATCTTGAAAGCATGAGCCTACTCTCTAGTACACTATCTTTTTTTGCAAAATTATTGGTAATTTCTTAAAATGTTCCAAATGCAAAGCTTCACGTGCAACCTTTTATCTGCAGGATGCATACTATAAGAAAAAAGAAACTCGATCTTGTGACAGTTGTGGTTTAATCATTCCATGCCGGTCAATTAAGAAAGTGAAAGGGAAAAATGCTCAAACCCAATTTCTTTGTGCACACTGTATTAAGGTAAATTTTACCACCAAATATCTTATTACCTTAAACTTTTTTGGTTGTGACATCTATCTTTATTTTTCTTATGTCAGTTGAGGAGATCAAAGCAATACTGTGGAATCTGCAAGAAAGTGTGGCATCACTCTGATGGTGGGGACTGGGTGAGATGTCTTCATATTATTATTAATGTTGTTGTTGCTCCGTATTATTTTTAATCTGCCATCCTTATATTTCTGTTTGGCAATATGGTCTATTAGGTCTGTTGTGATGGTTGTAATATTTGGATGCATGCTGAGTGCACTGGTTTTTCCGGCAATGGTTTTGAGGTCTGTACATTTTCATATGTATTCTTTGAAGTGTTATTTCCTCTTTTGTTCATACTTGTATGCAAGTGCATGAAATGGTAGACTTAGTGAAGTTATTTTGCCTTTTTATAGGATCTGTCAAGCACCGAGTATTTCTGCCCTGAGTGCAAAGTAAAATCTAGTCATATTTCTGTGGATTTACAACTAAGGGAACAAAAAGCCAGGTACCTTGATTTACATGGCATATGCTACTGCACTTTCATTTGGCCTCAACATTAGTTTACTTTTTGACTTGTAACTTCCTCACTGAAATTTTCTGGCAGCCTTTCAAGCAGGGCTATGGAAAATAATAAACAAACTGCAATGCCTGAAAAGGTTGAAGTTGTCTGCATGGGTGTTGAAGGAATTTATTACCCAAATCTTCATTTGTAAGTTCTTAAATTGAATCAAGGAAAAAAGAAAACTTCCTATAAATTTCTTAGTCTATAAAGGTTACTGATTGTGATCTTGAATGAAATTGACTGTTGTTTATCTTGTCTTATGGTGTTCTAAAGTAATGCCTGAGTTTTTTTTTTTGGTTTCAATTATCCTCTGGTTGAGGTGTGCTAAGTAGCACTTTGAATTCTGATTAAGAGGAATACTAAATTGTTTTTATTCCTTATTATATCAGAGTTCAGTGCAAGTGTGCTTCTTGCGGGACAAGGAAACAAACACTTAATGAATGGGAACGACATACAGGATCCAGGGCAAAGAAATGGAAGCTTAGTGTCAAAGTGAAGGGTTCAATGATAACTCTTGAAAAATGGGTGTGTGCCAGATTTTGAAGTTTTAAACCATTGCCTTCCCTGCTTTTCTTATGCTTTCTTGGAACCACTATCTCATTATATTCTCTCAATGATGATAGTCTTTGAAATGACTTGTGGCTTCAGGCTCATTTTTTGTTAGCATAAATAAAATGGACTCAACACTTATTTTGCAGTCTGTTACTCCTGATATTGCAGATTATGGATCATAGTGTTGCTGCTCTGAAGTTAGATCTTCAGCAGTTGTTTGCTTTTCTGCAAGGTAGTAGTGTTTCTCTGACGCAACTACATTGGGTTTCCTAATCTTCTCCTCTATGACTTTATAAAATACTAAGATTCTTGCCTTTTCTCTATGACAGAGAAGTATAAACCTGTTAATGCAAAATGGACTTCAGAGCGTTGTGCTATTTGTAGATGGGTTGAAGATTGGGATTACAACAAGATAATTATTTGCAACAGGTATCCAAATATCTATCTTATTAATAATCTGGAGTTAGAGTAGAGGTAGATTTCTCTGTTCAGTTATGGTATCACCTTTTTTTTTGTTTTTTCCCCTCCTTCAGGTGTCAAATAGCTGTTCATCAAGAATGCTATGGTGCAACTGACATTCAAGATTTTGCTTCATGGGTTTGCCGAGCATGTGAAACCCCTGAAATTGAAAGGGAATGTTGCCTTTGCCCTATAAAAGGTTAGTACTTTATGTTTTCAACAGTTTGTTGATCAAATCTTGGTTTTCAAATGTAGTGTTTACTGAACGTTGTCTTTGTAGGGGGTGCACTGAAGCCAACTGATATTGACACCTTGTGGGTTCATGTTACATGTGCTTGGTTTCGGCCTGAGGTTGCTTTCTTAGATGTTAATAAAATGGAGCCTGCCACTGGCATTCTTAGGATTCCTCCAGATTCCTTTGTTAAGGTAGATCTTTTCTTATTTTTATTTATCCTTGCTTTTTGCAAATATTATTATATTAATATGGTGTTGCAATCTCTTAAGTTGTCATATTGTGTTTCCATGAGAACCACCTTAAGACTTAAGAAGCCCAGTGTTGTGAGAGATTAGAATTGTCCTTTCTTTTGAGGTAGTGGATTGGTGTATCAAGTATGGTATTGAGGTTGACTGTGTGACTTAGTTCCTCAGTGGTTTCTAAGTTTCTTTGTCTGCAAATGTAACTAAAATTATTAACTGCTAGTTGAAGTGCTCAATTTTGACCTCGACATGCTCTTCTATGTACAAATTTGCAGGCATGCACAATTTGTGAACAAGTTCATGGTTCCTGTACACAATGCTGCAAGTGTGCTACTTCTTTTCATGCAATGTGTGCTCTAAGAGCTGGATACCATGTGGAAGTAAGCTGGATATTTTTTTTCTTTACCCTATATTAAAGTTCTGTGGGAATTACTTTGCTTTCCTTTTTTTGAGGAATGATTACTTAAATTGACCCAATTCTGAATCTCAGTTGAAGTGCTCTGAAGGGAATGGAGTGCAGTTAAGCAAATGGGTATCATATTGTGCCTTGCATAGGTCTGCATTATGCCTCATCACCTCTTTCATCCTATATTTCCTTCTTACTCCATTAGGATTTCGTTTTTTTCAGTTAGCATTTAGAAGTACTTTATTTTATTTTTCTTTCAAGAAAGGGAATTTTCATTAGTGTCACAAAATTTAAATTGCATTAGTTTTCATTTTGTTTCCATTGATGATACCAAACATTTACATGCCTAGGAGATGAATTTTACTACTGTGTAAAATACGTATACTAAAAAGGTAAAAAATCTGAACTCTGAACTCATCCTGATCTAATATTAATTCTTATGGCATATTGTTATATGACAGGACCCCAAATGCAGACAATGTTGTGGTAATGCGGACCCCCTTTGGGGTATTCTCTAATGGAAACTTGCTGCAGAAACAGAGTAAAGAACATTGCCCAAGTGGTTCAAGGCTCATTTCGTCTAAGTGTCTTGAACTCCCAGATACATCAGATAATGGGATCACTGAATTTGATCCTTTTTCTGCTGCAAGATGTCGTATCTTCAAGAGGTCCATGAAGAAGGTATTGCACTCTTGATTTGCTTCTTCGTTTGTAATTCCCATGCCAGGATTTTATGTGCCTTTTGGGGGATTCTTTTGCCATTTTACTTCTTCCTGCAATCCTGCCCCCAGACCCCCTTTTTTTTTTTTTTTTTTGTCTGTTCTTTTTTACTTCTTTTTTTTTTTTTTTTTTTTTTTTTTTTTTTTTTTTTTTTTTTTTTTTTTTTTTTGTTTTTTTTCCTTATCTCCATAGTTTTATTTTTGCTAGAGAGATGGACAAGAGGCAGTATTTCATCGACTTATGGGGCCAAGGCATCATTCATTGGATCGGATAGAAAATTTAAGTTCACACAGTGTAATAGAAATTTTTTCTGCCATTTGTTTTTCTATTCCTGTTAACCTATCCAAGGGAGTAAGGGAATCGAACTAACATCACTATCTATCTTTTAGGAGGAAGTAGCAGATGTGAAGAGTTTTTCAACATTCAAAGAGCGCCTTAGCCATCTACAGGCAAATACTTCTCTTTATTAGTCATTATTACTTCTGTTGCAGGCAAAAATAACTTCATAATTTATTGGTTATTATTAAACTATTTGTCACTTAATTATGTAATGCAGAAGTCTGAAAACCTTCGGGTATGTTTTGGTAAATCTGGAATACATGGATGGGGTGTTTTTGCACGGAGAAACATTCAAGAAGGAGAAATGGTATGTATGTTTATATATTTTGAATTGTAATTCTTATGCAATTAAACTTTACTATTCCTTTTTGATTGGATTATCCTTCCACTTTTGATTCCCCCCTCCCATGAACTAATTTTTTGAGTTGTGGTCTTAGGTCTTTGAATATCGTGGAGAGAAGGTGAGGGGCAAGGTTGCTGATCTGAGGGAGGCGAGGTACCAACTTGAAGGCAAAGATTGTTATGTGAGTTAAATTTTCATGTATTTCTCTATCCATATGGTTATGACTGCACATGCAAAATGAATTTTAGATATATGTTGTACTCTTAAGCTGGGGATTTGTCTGACACCAGCCTGTCCAGTTTAGCTGTCAAATGAAGAAGCTAAACAAATTCTAAATCTGAAACTTGGCCACTATCTGAAATGAGTTTGCTGCCTTGGATTTATGTCAAAACTATCATTTCCATATTTGGTGTTTACTTTTTGCAAGGAGTTCATTTGCTTTAGTTTCTCACTCAAATACTTTGATTTGTCTAATGCAGCTATTTAAAATTAGTGATGAAGTTGTCATTGATGCCACCAATAAAGGAAACATTGCACGCCTAATCAATCATTCAGTAAGCTCTCTTATTGTTGTCAAAAGAAGGCTAGAGAATATTTAAGTTTTGAAATTTGTCTGTCTTGATAGTGATTTATTTATTTTATGTTTGTATATAAATATAAATATGTAAATGCTGTATGTCAACTGAAGTGACTGAATAATGCATGCATCAGAGTGTATTTAGAAGGTGGTGTTTGTTTGATGTGTGGCATTGTATTCATTTATCTGATAAAAAATCTTGATCTTTAATGCAGTGCATGCCCAATTGCTATGCAAGGATAATTAGTCTGGGTGAAGAGGAGAGCCGAATAGTTCTTATAGCTAAGACTAATGTTTCAGCCGGTGATGAGTTAACGTATGACAGCTCTCTGTCTCTGTTTATGTGTATATGTGTGTGTGCGCGCGTGTGCAGATTTAGGGTCAATGCCAACTTTGGTCTAATAACCTGGTTTTTGAATTATCTCTTCATACAAGAATATGCCTAATTCTTTGTGTGACAGGTACAATTACTTGTTTGATCCCGATGAGCGAAAAGTCCCCTGCCTATGTGGTGCTCCTAACTGCCGGAAGTTTATGAACTAGGTCAACAAATGTACAGATTCTTTTGAGGATACAAAGCTGTTGAATTCTTCCCCATACAGTTTTGTGGATTCAATTTTGCTATANTTTTTTTTTTTTTTTTTTTTTTTTTTTTTTTTTTTTTTTTTTTTTTTTTTTTTTTTTGTTTTTTTTCCTTATCTCCATAGTTTTATTTTTGCTAGAGAGATGGACAAGAGGCAGTATTTCATCGACTTATGGGGCCAAGGCATCATTCATTGGATCGGATAGAAAATTTAAGTTCACACAGTGTAATAGAAATTTTTTCTGCCATTTGTTTTTCTATTCCTGTTAACCTATCCAAGGGAGTAAGGGAATCGAACTAACATCACTATCTATCTTTTAGGAGGAAGTAGCAGATGTGAAGAGTTTTTCAACATTCAAAGAGCGCCTTAGCCATCTACAGGCAAATACTTCTCTTTATTAGTCATTATTACTTCTGTTGCAGGCAAAAATAACTTCATAATTTATTGGTTATTATTAAACTATTTGTCACTTAATTATGTAATGCAGAAGTCTGAAAACCTTCGGGTATGTTTTGGTAAATCTGGAATACATGGATGGGGTGTTTTTGCACGGAGAAACATTCAAGAAGGAGAAATGGTATGTATGTTTATATATTTTGAATTGTAATTCTTATGCAATTAAACTTTACTATTCCTTTTTGATTGGATTATCCTTCCACTTTTGATTCCCCCCTCCCATGAACTAATTTTTTGAGTTGTGGTCTTAGGTCTTTGAATATCGTGGAGAGAAGGTGAGGGGCAAGGTTGCTGATCTGAGGGAGGCGAGGTACCAACTTGAAGGCAAAGATTGTTATGTGAGTTAAATTTTCATGTATTTCTCTATCCATATGGTTATGACTGCACATGCAAAATGAATTTTAGATATATGTTGTACTCTTAAGCTGGGGATTTGTCTGACACCAGCCTGTCCAGTTTAGCTGTCAAATGAAGAAGCTAAACAAATTCTAAATCTGAAACTTGGCCACTATCTGAAATGAGTTTGCTGCCTTGGATTTATGTCAAAACTATCATTTCCATATTTGGTGTTTACTTTTTGCAAGGAGTTCATTTGCTTTAGTTTCTCACTCAAATACTTTGATTTGTCTAATGCAGCTATTTAAAATTAGTGATGAAGTTGTCATTGATGCCACCAATAAAGGAAACATTGCACGCCTAATCAATCATTCAGTAAGCTCTCTTATTGTTGTCAAAAGAAGGCTAGAGAATATTTAAGTTTTGAAATTTGTCTGTCTTGATAGTGATTTATTTATTTTATGTTTGTATATAAATATAAATATGTAAATGCTGTATGTCAACTGAAGTGACTGAATAATGCATGCATCAGAGTGTATTTAGAAGGTGGTGTTTGTTTGATGTGTGGCATTGTATTCATTTATCTGATAAAAAATCTTGATCTTTAATGCAGTGCATGCCCAATTGCTATGCAAGGATAATTAGTCTGGGTGAAGAGGAGAGCCGAATAGTTCTTATAGCTAAGACTAATGTTTCAGCCGGTGATGAGTTAACGTATGACAGCTCTCTGTCTCTGTTTATGTGTATATGTGTGTGTGCGCGCGTGTGCAGATTTAGGGTCAATGCCAACTTTGGTCTAATAACCTGGTTTTTGAATTATCTCTTCATACAAGAATATGCCTAATTCTTTGTGTGACAGGTACAATTACTTGTTTGATCCCGATGAGCGAAAAGTCCCCTGCCTATGTGGTGCTCCTAACTGCCGGAAGTTTATGAACTAGGTCAACAAATGTACAGATTCTTTTGAGGATACAAAGCTGTTGAATTCTTCCCCATACAGTTTTGTGGATTCAATTTTGCTATACCCGGATCTTATATTTCTTTCTATATTATAGCACAGCAGTAACCAATCTCAACTAGATTGGAATTGTCATAGTTGAGTTGAGCAGGGTAACAAATTCATCTGCTGTTTGGCTGGAATTTGCATTCTTTTTCAAATAGGTGCATAGTGTCTATTGAATTCAACTTGCGATGTAGTGAAAACTTTACATCATTGTAATTGATCATGGGAATGCTGCTGATACAGATTATAATTTCAATCCATTTACATCATTGTAACTACTCCGTATAATTTAGTCTATTAACATGTGTATGAGTATGATGTATGAGGCGAATTCAAATATGAAATCTCTAGTAAGAGAAGGGGACCAAATGAAGTGTTGGTTTTACTCGATTAGAAATAAAGTAATCTTGTGAAAATGCAAGACTAATGAAAATTTAAAATTAGAAATTTTTTGGCGATGCACTTTACAACACCTATAATTGTTGGTTTGTTTTGATTTTTTTATTTTTTTCAAAAATAACATATTTTGGAATGACTTAGGGGGTGTATTCAATCATGACTTTCATAGAATTTTAAAGACTTTTATGAACTTTAAAAGTTTGGAGGTATTCAATTCAAACTTTTAGAGAGTATTTAAAAGTCATACGATATTCAATCAAGATTTTTAAAGAGTTTTTAAAAGTCATGTGGTATTCAATTAAAACTTTTAAAGAATCTTTAAAAGTCATGTGGTATTCAAAAAGTTATGAATTTGTAAGGACTTTTTAATTTTAGAACTTCGGTAGACTTTTATATACTTTTCCTTCTCAAATATAAATAGTTGAAATCCAACCCCCAACCCCAAGATTTCAAAATTTTCTTTCAGAAGGTTTTTTTTCTCTCTCTCTCTATTTAAACTCTATTGTTTTCTCCTTATTTAAAATTTTAAACTTTATAAACCTTATACCTAAATTCAATAAATTATTTTTTCTTCATTATCCTATATTTTCTACATACCTAAACTCTACCAATTTTTTTCTCTCATAAACTTTACAATCTTCCTCTAAAAATTCAAAATAATATTATTTTTATTTCATTGTTGCTTGTATATTTTGATTTTTTTTTTCTATGAACTTTTTATCCCTAACTTCTAAACATTTTATCCTAAATACATGAATTGAGTAAATTTTTTTATCTATTACCGTCAACTTTTACTATATGTTTCATAATATTCATATGTTTATTCGTAATATATTTTTTCTTTTTTCTTTTTAACAACATGCTATTACGAATAGTGAACTATTGTTCGCAATAGCAATTTGAAGCTACAAAGAGAAGCACCTTGTTGTTGTTAGTAGTCCCATATTGTTATTGCAAATAATAGTTCTTTGCTTGATACCTAGCAGTATATCAAATAAAATTTTTATATATATTATTAATTTTTTGTATTTTATGCAACTTGTAATTATATTTTTTTTAAATATTAATTTCTCAAGAAAAAGTAATTATATTTTTAAATATTTTATTTGAACAATTCTATAACTATAAATTTTAGTGTTTAATATTGTTATGAATTGCTTATGAAAGTTTGTAAGGATGTATTCAATTTAGAATTTTAATGCCTTTTGTAGACTTTTTAAAATAAAAAAGTTGATAAAAGTTTATGGAAGTTTTTTATACAGACTTTTATAAAGTTTTACAAAGTTTTAAAAAGTCTAGAACGACTCTATGAAAGTCAATAAAAATTTATTAAAATCTATCATTTTAAAAGTTTTTAAAAATCTACAAAAGTCATGATTGAATACACTCCCTAGTCCCTTTGGAAGAGTGACATTGATGTGATGGATTCCCTTTAGACAATATTCATTAATTGATAATATAAGAGTGACTTAGGATCTTTTTTGTTTGTAATAGCTTAGTTACTTTGCTTGTTAAAAATAAAAAATAAAAATAAGGGAATATAAATTTTATAATGTTAGACATTGTTAGAGTCATTTCCATTTTTGGTCCTACTGTTATTGGAGCATTGCCAATTTTAGTCCACTTCATTAATTTTTGCCACATTGTGACCAGTCTTATTTAGTTCTTGCCACTTTTAGTCCACCGTTAAAATTTTTGTCAAATTGCCGTCCAAAATAGGGGTATTTTTGGTCTTTTCATGCTTTGGTCATCTCCTTGACCCTTTGTAGTGGTTTTCCTTATACATTTTCATCCATTGAAGAGGTCCGACGAAAGCCATGTGAGCCACATTACAAAGTCATGGCTTTCGCCGGACCTCTTCATTGGATGAAAATGTGTAAGGAAAACCACTACAAAGGGTAAATGAAATGATCAAAGCATGAAAAGATCAAAATACCCTTGTTTTGAATGGTTATTTGACGAAAATTTTAACGGTGGACTAAAAGTGGCAATGACTAAATAAGACTGGTCGCAATGTGACAAAAATTAATGAAGTGGACTAAAATTGGCAATGCCCCAATAATAGTAGGACCAAAAATGAAAATGAGTCACATTGTTATGACACATGATATATGGATCATTTTGGCAGAATGTATTATACACGGCGGATAGAATTATTAGGCTTTAGCTCACGCCCGGTGTGTATGTAAATTGTGAACATTCAAAATCCGAATGGTCCAGAGAATAATTTACGCCCCCATTACAATTAACAATCAGGAATCTATAGTCTAGTAAATATGGTGGTGATGAGCAGTTTAGCACAGTATAAAACCGTTGCACTTTAAAGTTTAAAGCATGCAATTTCGCATGCGGGAATTTTTGAATTTTAGCTCTGGCGCGGGTATAAAAACGTTTGATCCAGCTAGCTTTCTAACAATCTAACCTCCAAGCCTTCCCTTCCAAACTTGCAACTCCACGACCTGAACAAAGCAGCTCGAGCAGAGATAAGAAACAATGGGGAAACGGATGCGGAAAATGAGATCGATCCGTTGCTGCGTCTCTCCTCGATTGAAGTTTCTCACTCCTCACAGCATCTTCTCCTGGTTTCTCTCTCTTTCTCTGTACATTGTTGTATTGTATCTGCATTTCAATGCAAAAACGACTTTGATTGTTTTTTACGTATAAGACTGTGAGTGTGTATGATACTGATTCCTTCTGTTGCGTGAGTTTGAGTGGTGTACCTAGCTATATGAATTTAGCTCAAATTTCTCTGCCAATACTTAAACTAAACTTATTCTATTTGATTATTGTCCAAAACATTGTTCTCTGAATGCCTGTTCTGAGCTTGAGCTTTTCCTCCACTTGCTATGTTTATATGTGATCGAATGCTGATGAGAGGTGAGAAATGTCATGGCACTGATCTTTCCTGCTCGATTTGCAAGTTTATTTCAACTCATTCATGCTGCATTATGAATTTCCGTTGTACTAATATCTGTATTATTAGGATGCTTTGGTGACTTACTTGTGAAATTATACTAGCTTGAAAGCAATTTTTATGTTATTAACAATTTCCTAGAGACTGAGCTTCCAAAACTGACATTTCATGAAGCTGCAGAAGCTACATCTGCTATGCAGTTAGATTTTCTGGAAATTATGTTTCTCATTGGTGATTGGTCTACTATTAATGCTCAAGGTATGAAGAGGACACATGGACTGAGGTTGCTAAGTTTTTGGATGGGAAATCTTTGATAATGCTTGCAGCAACTAGTAAGTGGTTCCATCATATCATCACGGCGGATAATGTATGGAAATATGCTTGTCTGCGTGACCTTGAGGTTGCTGATCCTGGAAAAGTGGGTTTCAAATGGATGAAGCTATATGCTACAGCCTTTGGTAACTGTTAATCCTTTGTAATTTATGCACTGACAATTAACCATGAGCAGTGCCTGTAAGTTTGAGATTGATCTATATGGGAGCTATTTTTCAATCTGATGAACTGATCAATTAATGGCAGATGGTAGTCACTCTTACATGTTCCGCCAGAGAGATAAGCACATAGGTGAATAGCCCTATGATTCTTTACATTTTCTTTGTTCACTTCAGCTTTACTCTCAACAAAAGCATTTCATTACAGGGTACTTCATCTCCCTGATTTTTCTCAATAACTTGGCAGACTGGATGCGCGTTGGAGCTTTTGTTTTTGAGTCACAAGCTGCATTTGTGACGGAAAATCTGATTGCCCCTTTAAGGATTCCAAAAGAAGAGACAACAGAGAAAATGGTGGAGTTGAATGGTAGCTGTGTGGCAAAGCCTATCCGAAGTGGGATTTGGCTTGCTGGTAAGTTCATGTCAACTCAGTTTCATATAAAATATGTAAAGAGACTCCAAGAGAGCATTATACATGTATCACCAATGGATTTCATCCTTTTCTTGCAGATCTACAACTTGTTCGTTGCCCAGTCTGTGATCTCAATACGTGTGATGGTAAGTAATGCCTTGTGCTATCTTCATGAAGTTGCATAGCAGGAT
Source organism: Ipomoea triloba (assembly GCF_003576645.1). Taxonomy (NCBI): domain Eukaryota; kingdom Viridiplantae; phylum Streptophyta; class Magnoliopsida; order Solanales; family Convolvulaceae; genus Ipomoea; species Ipomoea triloba. The sequence goes on from NC_044919.1 coordinate 135,460, forward strand.
AAACATTATTCTTTTCAAGGTATTTCAAATTGGCAGTCTAACATCTCAATGTGTCTTCATTGTTCAAAACCAGTGTATGAAAATGGCATGATTGATGCAAGTACATTACTCTTCTTAGCAACTATATTAATGCTTAAGAACTTTATGCACAGGACTGTCAAAGATCACATTCCCTATTTTTTACGTGAAGTTGCAGGATTATAAAGACTAAAATACTGTTTTATGTACCCAGGAACTATGCAGACATTAGATGCAAGACACATTGAATTGTTCCTGAGTGAGGGTTACCAGGATGGGAACTGGGAATATGAGTTGCTGGGGTCCCATGAGGTGAAGAAAGAAGCAGATGGAGCAGCTGCTGCAATTTTTGATATCAAGCATCTGAAAGATTGCGCCACCAAAAGTAAGTTTTACCAACTCTGTTAACTGATCCTACCAATAGTTCCCGTTCATGTGCATCCGTAGAATTTCTTTTACAGTGATGAACAAGTCGGCCTACCTCATTTTTATCTTGATTCTCACAAGCATTCACTTATAACTCAAAAAGTCAAAATTGAGATTTAACAATGTGGAATAAAATTTCTAAGAACAAGTTCATTTAATTTGACAGTGAGAGTAAGCTGTACAATTATCTTTTTCTTATTTCATTAATGCTTCACAGTGATCCTTGATTTGAATTCATGGAAGGGAAGACACAATGATTGGCAGCCTAAATCTATTGTAGCTCCACATGCAGTCGCAGTCAACACCAATTTACAGCCAAATGACGGTATAGTTTTCTGAAATTGTGTAGGGAAGACAGACCATAGTTTCTTTTAGTCAATTCCATGTATTATTACTCATTAGAGAATTAAAAAAATTTAGTCATACTTTGAGGTTTAAGATTACTAGCTCTGCATGTGTTTGACTTGTTTAATTCTGGCTTCCAGGTCTTCAAGTGAAATACCACGCCATGAGGGCAGGAAAGGATGGTGAAATAGTTTCAATCAGAATATCTCAGCAACTACTCTAGTCCTGCACAAATAACACCAAAGATTATAAAAATCAACCTCGATATCTTAAAGCTGAATCAGAAATTTGATTTTTCCTGTATAGTGCGCTGACATTGGATGATAACTCCACAAATAACTATTGTCTTGTCCTGGTGTTGCTCTGCACTGCATACTCATAATTTTAGTCAAGGTATAGGTACTTTACTTTTCAATTCATATGAGTAACAGAAATAAGACTATTCATCTTAGCATAGGCAAGTATTATGATACTTGCACACACTATTGATTGAGTATAAATTGGTGAATGACAGTAGCAATACCATTTCATCTGGCTGAGAGAATGCAGGATTCTTTAATTTTTTTTTGAATGCCTTTTGCTCTCTTTTTGTGATAATATGATGTTTTAAACTTGTTCACCAACTCATGGCCAATTACTTTAAAAGTTGAATTTGCCCTTATATTAATTACTATATTATTAGTCATGTATTTTTAATCTTCTCAAGTTGGTGATTTGGCCCACTGTCTTCCTTGAGCTTTTGACTTTGACAATGTATATAATATCACGGCAAAAACCACGCTTGTTATTTCTGACATATCTCCCTTTCAAAACCAGAACTAGTTGTGGAAACACATTATGGCCATTCTGAAGGTCCTCTTTGTCCTCCCCTTTTTTCTTTCTTCCCTCATATCTGCCAGAAATGATTGCACTTCTTCCTTTTGTGGGATAAGCCCTTTTCCTATACGATTCCCTTTCAGAATACAAGGCCAACAGCCTGATAATTGTGGCTTTCCTGGTTTTAATGTTAGATGCAGCAATCAAGGTAAAGCTGTTCTCAGCCTTCCGTATATGGATGATTTCATCATACGCGATATCAATTACGCCAACCAAGAAATCTTACTCTATGATCCATCTGGTTGTCTTGCAAGTCGGCTTCTAAGCTTGAACCTCTCATCTTCTCCTTTCAAGCCAGCTTATTACCAGAACTACACGTTTCTTAGTTGTTCTGGCGATTCGATGATGCCTCGGTTAAATGCCATTGGTTGTCTTAGCAACTCCTCTGTCTCCATCTTGGCCACTTCTTTGCCAACTCCTGCTGGAGAGATGAATTCATGCAGTATTCTCACCACTCTGCAGTTATCAGTGCCTTGGACATCTCAAAACGAGTTTGGGTTTTACTCAGACCTTGGCAGCCATCTTCTGCTAGCATGGAGTGCTCCGAGTTGTGAGAATTGTGAAGCAAAGGGAGGCATCTGTGGATTCAGAAACGCTACAAGTCAAGAAATTTCTTGCTTTAATGCCCCTGGAACAGGTAAAGATCTTCAGAACAATCAGTATGTTTTACTTATTATTTTGAAATTCAAACAAGAGTTTGCTGACGCACTGGTGCCAGAAGGCAGTTCTGACTTTGGTTTGGTCAGAAAATTCCAAGTTTGGTAGAAGGGTAGCTGAGATAAATTTAATCAGAGCTGGCAGATAATTCCGGAGGAGTGAAAAAGTCAACTGTAGATAACGGAATTGTGAAGAAACATGGGTTTTTTTTTAGGATTATCATGTCGATCAATTATAGTTGACTGTATTGAAATGTCGGTTTGATGAAATCTCAAGTCAAATATGATTGATGTATTGTTAATGAATTTTCAGGGTTTTCTGCAGGTGGTCTGCATATTTTCAGAATCATAGCCTTGTCCATTGTTATACCCGCGATGACATGTTCGATATGTATATCATGTATAATCTGTCTACGAAACAGAAGTGTGGTGGCGGGCAGAGCCCACCGAAACGGCGGCACAGGCACAGGCACAGCTGCGGTAACGCCACAACCAGCCACCATTCATGCAGGGCTGGACGACTCCACCATTGAGTCGTACACGAAAGTGGTGTTGGGGGAAAGTCGGCGAGTTCCGGGGCCAAACCACACGGCTTGCCCAATATGCCTGGCGGATTATCATCCAAAAGAGACAGTTCGGTGCATTCCGGAATGTGAACATTGCTTCCATGCCGAATGCATAGATGAATGGTTAAGGATCAATGGCAGCTGCCCTGTTTGCAGAAACTCACCATCTCCTTCGCCTGATGTTCATGTTGTAGTTAACTACTGAACAAAATAAATATTATGCTCTCAAATTTTTGTTTGTTACTAGTATATAGCAAACCTCAATTCAACATTATATTATACAAGTTGTTGATAAAATCACCATTTTCAATCCGTTCATTCATTCCAGAAAAAAAAAATCATTAGTAGTAGTGGAAGACTATAATATGTAGATTTGTGCAATTGTTATATCGTGAACCAAGAACCAAAATGTTCTTTGGACCCTAATCCAATCACATGATTTGATTTTATAATGTATAGAATTCATGTTCATAATACACACACATATACATAAACATAATATAAGAAACATGAATTTTATGCATTATGAGCATGAATTATGTGTATTATGTTAAATGCTTAATTCATGTTCATTATACTGCGTTTATGTGTATGTGTATTATGAACATAAATTCTGTATTTTATAATGTCAAATTTTGTACTAGTATATTGGATCAGGGTCCACGATGTAAATTGCCTAGATTTGTGTCCTATAGCCTATGACTTGAGTTGTATGGGCTTGGGCTCTTCTTCGGATTGGAATCTATAGGGCTGATCAAGGGCCCAACAACCACAACACATGTATTCTTCTTCTTTTCTACTCAGCTGCAGACCCTACGGCCATTTTCAGATTTTCTCCTCTCCTCTTCTCTCGCCATTGTCCGCAATTTCTCCTTCCCTCTCGCAAATTTTCTCTTCTAAACCACTGCCGAATAATTCTTACTGGTTTTTTAAATTGGTTTTTCTGTTTAATTATATTTTACTCTGCACATATATTGATATATATATATATTATCATCATCCTCGTAGCAATTACCAGAATCTATATATGCATTTTACCAAATATTTAATTAATGGAAGATCCAACTGATTTGAATTTACTATGTCTTATCTATTTGGTGGCTTTATCAACTGAACCTCAAAGTATAGTCTATCTGAGCTTGTCCCCCCAAAAATATAAGATTATTTGTTTGTGCAGCGAAAAAAGCATATACGTCAGCTACATATATACCTTGTCGCTGCACGCATTGGTTACGCGTAACCATGTCATGCTGACTTCTTCTTTGCTGAAATAATCAGGAGAATGACTCCCTTTTTTTCTCCACTTTAATTAATGGCTTCTTTGTCATCTTAAAAAGCTAGCTAGCTAGCTCAGATGTGATAAAAAAAAATGGCCCATCCAGTCCAGGTTAAAGATGATAGATAAAGTTAAAGTGTAGAGCTGAGGAAATTAAGGAAGAAGAAACTAAACTTAGAAAGGAAGAAACTTACCTTAATATTATATCCAAATCCTAGCTGGCTGGCTGGCTAGTACACATATACTATGCTAGGATCTTTTTATCATCAGATCATATCATTCACTCACTCTGATCTGACATTATTAATTTCTTACTGAAACTGTAGTATCTAACATGCATATGGCCATTCTCCAAGCCCAAGCCCAAGCCCTCCTCCTCTTTCTAATTTCTTCCCTGTTAATACATGCAATGGCAGGTGATTGTCAATCATCCAGTTGCAGTGAAGGTGGAGTATCAGTTCGGTTCCCTTTCGGTTTAGAAAATGAGCAGTCTTTCATGAGCTGTGCCTACAATCCTTTGTTCAGTTTGAAATGCAGCACTAGTAATTCTAATTCTAGTAGCAGTAGCCAACAACGCTCACCTGTGCCTGTGGTTTTCAATCTCCCTTGCTCGGGCGATTTTTTTGTGCGTAAGATAAACTACCTGAAGCAAGAAATACAACTCTATGATCCATCCAACTGCCTCCCCAAAAGATTCTTGAAATTAGACCTCTCATTTTCTCCATTTAAGGCTCTGAATTACAGCAACTACACATTCCTCAGGTGCCCAAAACACGTTGTGAAACAGCCTTCCTCCTCTGTGATTGACTGCCTCAGCAACTCCACGGTTTCTGTACTGGCAACTTCTTCTATGAGTGTAGTGAGAGCGATGAATATGTGTGAACCATTCGCTGCTAATTTAAGCGTTCCGGTTTCACAGTCTGAACACTGGTTTTCCTCTCATTCTGATTTTAGACTGAGATGGAGTGCTCCAGATTGCAGATGGTGTGAAGCACAAGGTGGTGTATGTGCATTTGCTCCGTTTGCAGATTATACAATCCAAGATCTGGGTTGCAGTTTCGACAACGCTACTACTCCATCTGGTAAGCTACCTGCCTGCCTGCCTGCCCTTAATTTAGTGATTATTCATTCAATTCATCCAATCAGATATATGCATATTTTGAATAGTAAGTAATTGTGGGCTTCCAATTTATATAGGCACCAAGTCATTCATGAAAAAGGGTACAAGGATTTTGTGGATAATTGGAGTGTGCATAATTCTCCCGGGCGTAGCATTCATGTCTTGCATGTGGTGTTTGAAGATAAGCGGCGACTATATAAGCAGAAATTGGCGCAGGCTATACTATAGGAATAGGAGGTCTAGAAGTAGAGGAGGAGGAGGGTCCGAGATGGCAACAACTACTGTGCCAAGACCATTGTTTACAGCAGAAGCAAGGGCGAGGAGGAATCGTTGTGCCATTTGCCTACAAGATTACCAGCAGACGGTACAGGGGCACAGCTGGCTAATGAATTCTAGATGTCCAGCTTGTTATTGGGATTCCTCCCCAGAGATGGAGATGGAGACTGGCTGGACTTCTCCAATACCACAGCCCACAATGAGTAGCAGCAGCAGCAGCAGCTTGAGGAATTCCATGGCTCCTACTAGCACTAGCACTAGCACTACTCATCAGACACTACTGTACACACCTAAGGTGTTTGAAGATAGTGAAAGGCTTCCAAGGCCAGGCGAGATTAGTTGTGCCATTTGCCGAGACAAGTATGTGGCTCAAGAGAGACTAGGACTGGTGAATGGGTGTCAACACTCTTTCCATGCTCACTGCCTTCAAAGTTGGTTGGATACCAGTCCTACATGCCCACTTTGTAGGATTTCACTTTCTTCCATTCCTACCTCATTTTAATTTCTTCCCAAATTCACATATTATATTTCCACTTCAGTTTTGTAATCTTGAATACCAGACAGAGTATGTATGTAGTTATTATTATTATTATTATTATTCAGATCAGATGGATGCTGCCTTTTCTCAACTATTCTTTTGTTTCTGAACCGTGCCAAGAGACAAAGCCAGGACACAGATAGATGATCAAACATTATATTCTTCACCATATATATATAGTCCATTCTTAATTTAACTGTGGGCACATGTACGTACAAAACATATATATAAGATGATAAAGTGAAGAAATAGAAAATAATGTTAAGAGGCATTTTCTGGGGCGCTAAAATCAGGCTCGGCTGGTTTCTGCAGCAGCAAAGGAGGTAGTCTAGGAGATAATTTGGCCACGCTAAGTGGATGGTTCCGCCTTACTGTTCTTAGCACGTTAGCTGCAAACCTTGAAGCATAAATAGTAGCGCCTAGGCTTGGCGTGCTTTCCCCTTCCTCCCTCCTCCTCAATATTAATGCATCTTGCAGCCTATCTTCTTCTTCTCTCAAGGACTTCTCCAGCTTGTTCCTGCAATGTCTACGCCACGCTGCCTGAATGAAGCAGGCTGCCCATGTCTTCCACTGATGCGAGTAGAATCTGAACTTGTGTTGAAGCTGTTTGCTGTGGAGGCGTCGATACTGAGAAGCGAAAAACTTGAGGAAATCGGCAGTGAGAGCGAAGGCTTCAACATCTGTCAAAGCTTGCACTGTTCTAGTAGAGATGGGAAGACTAGAGGAGGAGTTGGGGTCTAGAGCCCAAGTGAGAAGCTCTTCTCCACAGAAGTCACCAGCCTTGAGAACATCAGAGTTGAAGAACCCTGTTCTTCCACCATTTGTAGTCATGGTTAACAGCTTCCCTCTCATCACAAAGATCATCTCGTCCACTGGATCCCCTTCCCTCACTATGCAACTCTTTTCTGTGTAAAGAACCGGTTTGAGACGATCACACATTGCATCTAGTAATTGTTCATCCATTGTCTCAAACATAGGAACCTGCAGTATTATATCATATATAGCATTAGCAGCTAGCAGGCCAGCAGGAATAAGAAAAATATATTTGTTAATTAATTAAGAAAAAGTACTGACTCTTTTGAGTAAAGACCAGCAGAGATGGCGATTAATGTCTCTCCTCAAGTCTTTAGGGAGGTTAGAAATAAGAGATTCTTCATCAACACCCCTTGTTTCTTGCCATCTATACTGTTCATATCTTCTGATTCTGTCCCTCAAATGATCGGGAAGCATGCGATGGGACATCCACTGCTCTGCATCCATCCTTTTCACTCTCATCTCTTCTACTCTCACCGTCAGGGACTGCAGATATTTCTGCATTGCATACATAGTGCAGTGTACGTGTAAATTAAATAATGTATGGTAGTTTAATTAATTTGAAAGTATGTATAGTGTACCTGCATGTTGCCAATAAGTAACGAAAACAAAATCAATCCAATGATGGAGATAAGAATGGCAAAAAGGATTTCGCCCACAAAGTTGCTGGTTTTCAGATTTTGCCCAAGAGAACTGGTACATCCAAATTCAATATTCAAACAACCAAATTAAAATCTATCTCACATCAGAATTGAAGTAGTATGTATATGATTAATTATATTATATATAAGATGGAAAAAGAAAAGTGCTAAAGAATTGAAGTACCTACCTTAAGTTTCTGAGCCCCCACCAGAAGCAGTAGAAAAGTTTAGACCAGAAGTATCTCTTCTCCACCACATTAGATTTGAGAGCATCAAGAAATATTCCAAAATCAAAGCCATCAGGCTTTAAATTTTCAGGTTCAAGCAGAGGGCAAGAAGTATTTAGAAACGAAGTCGAAAAGTCTCCTCCTCTACGCCCTAATTTTGTGCAGTAGAGGAAATCTATGTCACAACTGCCACCATGTAGTTCCTCACTCTCACAGGCCTTCCGCCAGCATTTATCTTGACGTTCTATAGCAGTGATGTACCAGATGGCTCCAGCTACCTGCACCCACAATATCATTATCATATCATTCAAATTTCAAATATATATATATATATATATATATATATATATATATATATATATATATATATATATATATATATATATATATATATATATATATATATATAT
>NC_044919.1:145807-161968 GCF_003576645.1 Ipomoea triloba
ATATATATATATATATATATATATATATATATATATATATATATATATATATATATATATATATATATATATATATATATATATATATATATACTTGGATGGGATAGATTTGCTTACATAGCTAGCTATCATGTAGAGAAAGAGATTAAACGCAGCACCAGCCCAGGCAGTTTCAGTGAAAAAGCCAGAAGTTCGAGTTACTTCCTTGTACAAAGGATATATTCTAAGCAGCCTGGGAACAGATTGAACAAAAATCACAACCTTCAATATGTCTTTGGCCACCAGAATAAAGGGGCGATCCGCGCGGGGAATGATCATGAACAGTACAACCTACGTACGTACAGTACACGTTAGTTCCATATCATAATATATAATATACACAAACTACATATATATATATATACCTACCTGCGGGAGAGGGAGAACAGCTAGGATGTCGATGAAGAAGTAAGAGAAGAAATATCGTTTGGCTATGGCAGATGGATCCACAATCAACTCACCCCTACCAAACACACGAGATGATGGAGGAACGAAGCCAGTGCGGAATTGCAGAATAATGTGAAATATGTAGAAAAAGTCGATAACAGAACGAAGAATACAAGCAGTGATCTCCAAAGTCCTGTCTAAACCAAGGCATTTATTTTGGTCATCCACCACTGGGATGTAAAAGAAAAGTGGATCCACTATCGCTGCTAATATGCAGGCAATCACGAATATTTTATTCCACCGTTGCAGAAATGGACCTTGGGGGTCATGCATCTTCCTCTTACAAGTAGTAGTAGTAGAAGAAGAAGAAGAAGAAGAAGACTGGTTTATATTTGCCTCCTCACGATCACGATCACGATCACGATCACGATCAGTAGGCTGCAGCAGCGGATGAATACGCCTCAGCAGCGAATTTCGAAAGTTGCTACTGCTGAAGCATATCTTTTGAGACCCCTTCTCAAAACCTCTTCTGAACCAGCTGATGACGGAAAATAATCTTCCATTGTTGGTCAAGGAAGATTGGCTCTCCGACCCGCCATAAGACGACGACGACTTTTCAGAACGCCAGTTCTCAAACCTCACATATTTCTCCTGCTTCATACCGCTCTGCTATGCTCTGATCTAATTATTTAAGAAACAAGTACAGTTGACCAAAGACAGAAGGAAAGAAAGAAGAAAAAAAAAGTTGGAGCAGGCCAGGAAACCGGCCACGGAGAAAGAAGTACGTAGAGGGAAAACAGAAAAACATACAATGATCAACTTATACTACAATACGGGGTGAAGGAAGAAATTAAAGGCCGGGAAGAAGCTAAGGTTGTTGTGGAAGAAGTTGAAGGAGATGAATAACTGAGTGACTGACTGGGTCTTCTCTAGCATAGACTCAGAGATGGCGACTTGAATTATATTAGAGGGCGGGAGAGAGACAAGAGAAGACCCAGACAACACCCCCTATAAGAAGGAGCAACACCCAACAAAACGACAAAAACTCCGTTTGAGAAATTTCTTACCAATTACGAACTCGACTATGTTTGGTCCTTAGCTTCCTCGAATCATACCATTCAATTCAAACCTTGACTAAAATTAACAAAACTTTCTTAATAAACCTTTTAAATTTTGTCTCACTATATTTATCAAAAGGTTAATCACTATCTTTTATTTTAAAAACGTTTACTAAACCCAACGATTCATAACCAACCCAAAAAAAGGATTCAAAACTTCACATACGTCTCCTGTCTCCATTATGGTGTGAAGCTAGCTAGCTCACCATTTCTTACCATTCTAAAGGTAGTACCCATATTTGCAGCGTGATGATTTAAATATTTTGATTTACCAAATCTTAATCATGCATGCGCCATTTAATTAATTAATTAAGCAGGTCAACGTTTACTTGATTAACTATATATAATCGTAATTGGAAAAAAAAAAAAAAAAAACACCAAGATTCAAAAAGAAATATTAATATATTATTTTGCTTTATCTACCTTAAAATTTTATACTTTATAGGGAAAATGGTCAAATAAGCCCTCAAACTTTACCCTGCAATTAAGCTCTCAAACATTGAAAAGGTTTAATTAAACACTTAAACTTGTCATTTTGGTCGATTTAAACTCAAATGACCAGTTGTTTACTTGAAACAACCGGTCATTAATTTTCCGGCCAACAATCCGGCGGCCAGATTTTTTTCCGACGAACATGTCTTCTCCACGACCATGTCTTCCGACGAACAAACGGCCAACATTTCGCGGAGGGTTTTAGTATGAATTCTCGTCTTCTCCCTGTCTTCTCCAAGGAGAAGACGAGTTGGTTCGTCTCCTCCGATGGAGAAGACGAACTTCTCATCGGAGAAGACGAGACAATTCGTCTCCCCCATTGGAGAGTTTGTCTTCTCCGATGGAGAGAAGACGAACGCTAGTTCGTCTGAACCCAGTTCTAGTCGTCTTCTCCATCGGAGGAGACGAAGTCTTCTTCGATGGAGAAGATGTGAGACGAACTCCATGGAGGACTGGAGGAGACGAACTCCTCCATGTCTCCTCCAGTTGGAGAAGACGAACTTCTCCAGTTGTTGTCTTCTCCCGTCGTCGGAAAAAAAATCCGGCCGCCGGATTGTTGGGCGGAATTTTAATGACGGGTTATTTCAAGTAACCGGTCATTTGGGTTTAAATCCATCAAAATGACAAGTTTAAGTGTTTAATTGAACATTTTTAATGTTTGAAGGTTTAATTGCACTTTGGGTTAAAGTTTGAGGGCTTATTTGACCATTTTCCCTACTTTATATTATATTATTATGAATCGGTTCACAATCTTCTTTATTTGTATAAGATGAATTTAAAGATTTGAGAACTAAACAAAACATCTTATTTCTTTAGTGAGAGATAAATGAGTTTATATTTGATAGCTTCTCCATCGATTTTCTTATCATAAATTATGGGAAGACAGAATTGGTTGTATGGGGCAAACATAGTTTGCAGAGCATCAAGTCTTCCCCCTCCTTAAATTTTCTAAACCAAAATACAAGTTAAGGGTTGACGTGAAATTTGGGACAATATATTAGTTTACGAAAGTTCAGACCTGCCACTGTATTTTATTCATGTCTGCATCGATCATTCATAAACACAACAGCATTTTGTTCAAACCATGAAAAGATCAGAGTTAATTTCAACACCTATCTATTCTATCTTTCACTGCAGCTGCAGGGAGTAGGGAGACAAAAGCATATATATTGTATGTCAATCTAGTACTAACATATATACTAACCTGACAAAAAATGAATAAATCATCTGAGAATATTACAAAAGTAATCTGCAGTTGGTTAGTTTGTATACTGTCTGTCAATGTCAAAAGCCAAACAGCAGCGGTAGTACCAGCCATGCATCTAAAAAACAAAACCTGACAGGTAGAATACTATAACAAAGTTAGATCCCTACACTACACTACAATATTCTTTCCCCTAAAAAACAAGTGGAGGACGACTAAGATCTACTCATATCATGTCACCGGCCTTACTTCCTCCAAACTGCCTTCCATGTATTTTGAGAGGCTGCAGCGCAGCTAAAACATACACGATTCAGTAGTTCACATACAAGGACAGACAGGCATCTGCACAATCCTAAAATGCCCAGCCGGCCGGCGAGGATCTTATGATCAAGTATGTACTGTGTCAGACGAAAGAAAAGCTGGCCTAACAATGGGAGAATGAATCCCTTGTCACACTTGTCTTCCAATTGCCAATCCCTCCTGCAAATATAATATAATACATTATTGATGAGGTCATGATATTATGATCAAGAGAAGAGACCATTAGATACCCCGCCCCACATTTTTCTGCTCATTTGTTATTCCAAAGCTGTGATGACTGATGACCTTAGCTTTGACCTTGCAAACAAATTAAAGGCCAGGTGTGGTCTAGCCTATCATCGATCTTTGCCTCTCCTCACCTTTGGTGTAAGTGCAACTACCTACAGCATGCATCACTATGTAAAAACCTAGCTCATATATATCATCACCATCTATCACCGTGTATATTCTCTTTCTCTTGATCCTGTAGTGAATGGCTTCCAAGGCGAGGCGAGAATAGTTGTGCCATTATATTAGCCGAGACAAGTATGTGGCATTGGCTGAAGAGAGACTAGGACTGGTAAATGGGTGTCAACACTCTTTCCATGCTCACTGCCTTTAAAGTTGATGATTGGATACCAGTCCTAGCTACATGCCCACTTCAATTCGTAGGAATAATTCACTTTCTTCGATTCCTACCTGATTTTATCATATTCCCACCCAGTTCAGTTTTACAATCTTGAATACCAGAGTATGTATGTATCAGATGCGGGCTTTAATTTTTTTTTTTTAATTTGTTTCTGAACCGTGCCAAAAGACAAAGCTAGGTGATAAGTGCAAAAGATGCTACACTTATACGGTCGTTCTCGGGTCACATTGCACACAATCGCTAGCTTTTATGATTGATTTGAGCTTGAATTGCGTTAAAATGCTTGTTATTGCCATTGGACCATAGTCCACACTTGGTTAATCATTTTGTAGGTAGAATAATGTGCAAAAAGATGGAAAAAGGCATGGATTTCGAAGATTGATTCGCGGACGAAAATTGGAAGCAAAGAACAGGCACGGACGCACCTTGGACGCGCGTCCGCCCATGCGTCCGGATTTTACCCCGCAGAAGTTCGCACAGCAGAGCCGAAGTCTGCTGTGGACGCGGGTCAGACGCCCGCGTCCGGATTTCACCCCTCTGAAGTTTGGTTCGCTCTGCTGCGGACGCACGTAGGACGAAGGACGGACGCCTACGTCCGAAAATCAGCTCTTTGAAGTTCATGAGCTCTGCTGAGGACGCGCGGCGGACGCGGGTCGGACGCCCGCGTCCGATTTTTACCTCTCTGAAGTTTTGAAGCAGCACAGCAGAAACCCCGCTGGACGCGCAGCGGACGCGTGTCCAGTCGGGCGTCCAACGCGAAGAAATTGGCGGTTTTGGGCGAAGTTTAAATAGAGAATTGGGCATTCTTCCGGGGGATCATCATTCATTTCCATCTTAGCTCACCTTAGGAAAATTCTCTCTCTAGAATTAGGTTAAAATTCCCTCCCATTCCACACTCAAACTCCAATCAATTTTCAATTCAACTAGCTAGAATTAGAGAGATCTTCACTTCAACTAACTTTGGATTGCTCAAGCTTGTATCAAGATTCCTACTACATTCAAGTAACATTTCCAATTTATAGCTTTATAATTCCATTTTTAGCTTTTGATTTGATTTGTTGATTTGATCTTGAATTGTACTTTGATTTTGATTCTAGTTTTCTTCCTTTTGATCAATTGCAATGATTTTGATTTTAAGCATGATTGGCTAAACTTCTTGTGGATTTGGATCAATTGAACTTGTATGTACCTCTTGAATGCTAAATGTCTTAAATTAGGGATTGAATGATGCTTAATGGATGCTAGCTTGATAGTGTTTTGGAGTGTTAGTGTGGACTCTAGGCCAAGCTTGATAGTGTTTTGGAGTGTTAGTGTGGACTCTAGGCCAACTTGGCCGGTTGCCTTAGGGAATTAGGGTTAGAATCACTCACCTACGAGAGTAGGGAGTGTGTTTTAGGGTTAGAATCACTCACCTACGAGAGTAGGGAGTGTGTTAGACCTCTCCAACCACTTTTCCTTCCCACCTTTGAGAGAAGGGGGATTGGAAGACAAATAAAGCACACAAGGTGTTTGCCAAAATGCCTCTTTGAACTTAGGAGTTATGAGAGTAACCCTATTGTGTAGGAGAGATTTCTTTGACCATGAGAATGGCTTAGGTGTTTGTGATTTTGTCTCAAGTATGTCCCTTAAGTGTTGCCACACCTTAAACCTCTAGGAAATCAAGAGATTACGTACTTGTTAGATTTTAAACCTCTAGGAAATCAAGAGATTACGTACTTGTTAGATTGATCCGAATCCTCCTTCCAAATGATTACGTACTTGTTAGATTGATCCGAATCCTCCTTCCAAATAGATTGTTTCTTACTCATTTACCTTAGTTTGTTTACCATAGCATGCCATACACACTTACCTTTTTAGGATTAGCTTTCGAAAACTAGGCACCCTTATGACTAGTCCCTTGCTTACCGACTCCCTCCTTGTCTTTCCTTGAGACCGACACTCGGGAACTTCTTCCCGTTTTAACACCTAGTTCTTTCCACCTCCCGCGAAAACTTCAACTTTTCACTAGGACAGAGATGGATGATCAAACACTATATTCTGATCTTCAGCATATATATATATATATATATATATATATATATATATATATATATATATATATATATATATTAACACATGACAAAATAAATAAATACACTCCATTTTTAACTTAACTGCATGTACGTACAAAACATATATATAAAGTGAAGAAATAGAAATGAATGTTAAGAGGCGTTATTTTATGGATGGGGCGCTAAAATCAGGCTCAGCTGGTTTCTGCAGCCGCAAAGGAGGCAGTCTAGGAGACAATTTGGGCGGATGGTTCCGTCTTACTGTTCTTAGCACGTTAGCTGCAAACCTGGAAGCATAAATAGTAGCGCCTTGGCTTGGTGTGGTTTCCCCCTCCACCCTCCTCCACAATATTAATGCATCTTGCAGCCTATCTTCTTCTTCTCTCCGGGACTTCTCCAGCTTGTTCCTGCAATGTCTACACCATGCTGCCTGAATGTAGCAGGCTGCCCATGTCCTCCACTGACGTGAGTATAATCTGATCCAATTCAACCAATCAATTCAAAGATGGGATTAATTTTATATATATATATATATATATATTTAGCGCCCGCGCGCAGCTTAATTAATATAATTACCTGAACTTGTGTTGAAGCTTTTTGCTGTGGCGGCGTCGCCACTGAGAAACAAAAAACTTGAGGAAATCAGCAGTGAGAGCGAAAGCTTCAACATTTGTCGAAGCTTGTACTGTTATAGTAGAGATGGGAATACTAGAGGAGGGGTTGCGGTCTAGAGCCCAAATCAGAAGTTCTTCTCCACAGAAGTCACCAGCCCTGAGTTTGATAACATCAGAGTTATTTGTACTCATAGTTAACAGCTCCCCTGTCTTCACAAAGATCATCTCGTCCACCGTATCCCCCTCCCGCACTATGCAAGTCTTTTTTGTGTAAAGAACCGTTTTCAGACGATCACACATTGCTTCTAGTAATTGTTCATCCATTGTCTCAAATATAGGAACCTATCATACCATTACCATACCATCCAGCAGGAATTGAATTAATAAGAAAAAAAACAACTTTAAGTTCTTGAATATAATTGGTTCAAAGTTAGTTAATATTAAAAAAAAAAAAAAAAAAAAAAAAAAAAAAAAAAAAAAGAGGCTACTGTACTCACTCTTCTGAGTAAATTCCAGCCCAGACGATGGCGATTAATGTCTCTCCTCAAGTCTTTAGGGAGGTTAGAAATAATAGATTCTTCGTCAACACCCCTTGTTTCTTGCCATCTATATTCTTCATATCTTCTTATTCTCTCCTTCAAATCACAGGGAAGCCTAAGACGGGACATCCACTGATCTACAGCAGTCCTTTTCACTCTCATCTCTTCTACTTTCACCGTCAGGGTACTCAGGGACTGCAGATATTTCTGCATGCACGTGCACCACCAATTCATTATGTGTAAATTAAATAATAATAATAATAATAATAATAATAATAATGTATAGCTATTAGTTTAATTTGACAGTATAGATTTCAGTCCAACTTCATTCATTCATTTATCCAGATTACCTAGGTACGTACCTGCATATTGCCAATAAGCAACGAAAACAAAATCAATCCAATGATGGAGATAAGAATGGCGAAAAGAATTTCACCCTCAAAGTTGCTGGTTTCCAGATTTTGCCCAAGAGAACTGGTAGATCCAAATATAATATTCAAACAACCAAATTAAAATCTATCTCAGATCAGAAAACGAAAATTATTATTATTATTATTATTATTATTATTATATATATAGAGAGAGAGAGGGGAGAGCAGAGTTAATTCCATTTTTTATCATAGATTTATAGGTGACAATCTAATTTTAGCCATAACATCCTCGTATTATTGTGACATTATCATTTTTAGTCTTCCATCAACAAAATTATTGAAATATCGTTAAATATAAATACATTTCAATTTATTTTTTTTATACAAAGTATGTTGAACTGTTATATTTTTTATGTTTATTTTTTTTTTTAAAACATCAATATTTGAAGACCGAAATGTTCTTTAAACTGTTTTGTTCATAAAGGACAAAAAATATCATGCCTCAATAATATTATGACAAAAAGTGGATGTTTTAATAAAAAGAGACTAAAAGTAGAAGCACAAGTAGTCCAGTGTATATGTATATCATTAATTAATTATAAGATAAGATGGAAAAAGCTAAGAAAAGTGGCAACCTTACGTTTCTGAGCCCCCACCAGAAGCAGTAGAGAAGTTTAGACCAGAAGTATCTCTTCTCCACCATGTTAGATTTGAGAGCATGAAGAAATATTCCAAAATCAAAGTGTTGAGGCTTTAAATTTTCAGGTTCAAGCAGAGGGCAATAAGTATTTAGAAAGGACAACAAAAAGTCTCCTCCTCCTCCTCGTCTGCGCCCTAATTTTGTGCAGTAGAGGAAATCTATGTCACAACCGCTGCCATGTAGTTTCTCACAGGCCTTCCGCCAGCATTTATCTTGACGCTCTATAGCAGTGATGTACCAGATGGATCCAGCTACCTGCATGCACCCAGGCCACAATATCATTATCATTCAAATGGACATTAATTATTATATTATTATATATACTTTAAAAATAGCTAGCTAGCATAATTAAGAATGCATTCATATATGTAGGTGTGTGTGTAGATGGATGGGATGAGATAGATTTGCTTACATAGCTAGC
The DNA here is from genome assembly GCF_003576645.1 of Ipomoea triloba. Classification (NCBI taxonomy): domain Eukaryota; kingdom Viridiplantae; phylum Streptophyta; class Magnoliopsida; order Solanales; family Convolvulaceae; genus Ipomoea; species Ipomoea triloba. The sequence continues at coordinate 154,693 of NC_044919.1, forward strand.
TATCATGTAGAGAAAGAGATTGAACGCAGCACCAGCCCAGGCAGTTTTAGTGAAAAAGCCAGAAGTTCGAGTTACTTCCTTGTACAAAGGATATATTCTAAGCAGCCTGGGAACAGATTGGACAAAAATCACAACCTTCAATATCTGTTTGGCCACCAGAAAAAAGGGACGGTCCGCGCGGGGAATGATCATGAACAGTACAACCTACGCACAGTACACCTACGTTACGTTTTCTGATCTTAATAATAATAAACTACACAAACTAGCTAAGCTAGTAGCTGGAATTGAAGTAACTAGCTAGCTTGCTTAGGTGTACTGTCGTCATCGGACGTAATTATATAGTACCTGCGGGAGAGGGAGAACAGCTAGGATGTCGATGAAGAAGTAAGAGAAGAAATATCGCTTGGCTACGGCAGATGGATCCACAATCAACTCACCCCTACTAAACACACGAGGTGATGGGGCAAAGAAGCCAGTGCAGAATTGCAGAATAATGTGAAATATGTAGAAAAAGTCGAAAACAGAACGAAGAGTAGAAGCAGTGATCTCCAAAGTCCTGTCTAAACCAATGCATTTCTTTTGGTCATCCACCACTGGGATGTAAAAGAAAAGTAGATCCACTGTCGCTGCTAATATGCACGCAATAAAGAATCTTTTATTCCACCGTTGCAGAAATGGACCTTGTGGGTCATGCATCTTGCTCTTCCACCACCTACAAGTAGTAGTAGAAGAAGAAAATGAAAAAGAAAAAGAAAAAGACTGGTTCATATTTTTTGCCTTCTGACGATAGATCACGATCAGTAGAGGGAAAACATGCAGTGATCAACTTATACTACGATACGGTGTGAATGAAGAATTTAAAGGGAACAAGGTTTTGAATTGGTCGTGAAAGAAACTTGAAGCTAGCTAGCTAGGAGAATGGTCGTCGATGGAGCTACAACTAGTTGCAAGTAGAATAACTGACTGACTCGGTCTTCTCTAGCACAAATCAGAGATGGCGACACTTGAATTTGAGACCCAGTCACCCAGACAACCTTACCCCCTATCACCGCTCACTTAGAAGAACAAACATGTTAAACAGATACTAATATGCTATACATAAGAGTTTTTTTTTTTTGAAAGAATACATAGTTAGAGTTAGATTATAGTTATAAAAAAATAAAATAAACTTTTTAAATTTTGTCTCACTATTAGAAACAATTATTTATCAAAAAGTTAATCACTATATTTTATTTTAAAAACGCTTACTAAACCCAACAAGTCATAGTAACCAACCCAAAAAAGGACTTCGATCACACACGGCTCCATTATGGTGTCAAGCTCATCATTTCTTACCATTCTAAACTCTAAAAGGTAGTACTAACACTAGCATATTCGCAGCGTAATGATTTAAATATATTGATTTACCAAATCTTAATCATGCATGTGCCATTTAATTAATTAAGCTGTAAACATTTACTTGATTAACTATATATAATCCTAATTGTTTAAAACACCAAAATTGAAAAAGAAATATATGTTCTTTCGCTTTATCCACCTTATATATATGTATTGGCCAGTATTGAGGCTCGAACCCACCACCTCCCGTATAAAAGAAAGGGTTTGATACCACTAGACTACAAAGTCCTTGGCTTATCCACCTAATATAAGATTTATACTTTATATTATACTAGCAATGGCACACGACTTGCGTAATGCAAGGCCCAACGTAGATCCATATATATAAGTTTAAATTAAGAATTTTGAACCAGAATTACAAAGCATCAAATTAAGGACATAGCATTTTTTTAAACCTAAAAAAATTAAACATTTGATGCTGTCAAAAGTGCAAAAGTATGATAGATATTTGACCATTTTTTGGCATAAAGACCATGATTGATAATTCAAATTGTGAACATTTAGTATGTAAATTATGTCAATATAAAAATCATTTTTATCCGGATATTATCGGGGCCTGACCATAATTAATACATTATCATTTCACCATTATTAAGCATTCCATCTCTCCACTATGTAAAAAAAATTTGCTCCATAATAAGATCAATTGGGGCGGCTAACGGAATACATGCACCAAACACAAATATTAAAATAATAATAATAATAATTCTCCTTCCAAACACAATATTCCAAAACACCAAGCACACAATACTCCAAAACACAGAATAATTTCTCCGTTCCTTCTCAGTAGTCGGCGGCATTAGGAAGGACAAAATAGGCCATTGTATTTTCAAATAACAACAACAAATACACAAAGTATCATTTTTTTGTGCCGGAAAGTCCCCGGAAAAAGGCTTGGACAAAAAATATTGAGCCTTTATATTATAAATATATTATATTATTATGGATCGGTTTGCAATCTTCTTTTATTTGTATAAGATGAATTTAAAGATTCTAGAACTAAACAAGACATATCTTATTACAATTCATTGTAAAGATTTCTGTGAGACAATAAATGAGTTTATATTTGATTGCTTCTCCATCAATTTTCTTATCATAAATTTATATTAGTTCACGAAAGTAGAAAGCTCAGACCTGCCACTGTATTTTATTCATGTCTCTGCATCGATCATTCATGAACACAACAGCATTTTGATCAAACCATTAAAAGAGTAATTTCAACACCTATCCATTCTATCTATCCCTGCAGGGAGTAGGGAGACAAAAACATATATGTTGTCAATCTAGTACTAACATATATACATGATACATCTATGCATCTTTCATTTGGCATATGATACACACACACACAAATAGTAATTGAAGGTGGATAAACTTAGGGTGCTGACCTGACAAAATGAATAAATCATCTGAGAATATTACAAAAGTAGTCTGCAGTTGGTTCAGGTTAGTTTGTTTGTATACTGTCTGTCAATATCAAAATTCAAAAGCCAAACGACAGTGGTAGTACCAGCCATCTAAAAAACAAAGCCTGACAGGTAGAATACTATAACAAAGTTAGATCCCTACACTACACTACACTACGCTACACTTTTCGTTTCCCTACAAAGAAGTGGAGGACGACTAAGATCTACTCATATCATATCTCACCTACGTCCTCCAAACTGCCTTCCATGTATTTTGAGAGGCTGCACCTAAACATACACGATTCAGTAGTTCACATACAAGGGCGGGCAGGCATCTGCGCAATCCTAAAATGCATGCCCGGAGGATCTTATGATTTTGAGAATCCCTTGTCACAGTTGCCTTCCAGCCTGAAATTCAAGAGGCATAGCCCTCTTCCTTGTCTTCCAATTATTGCCAATCTGCCAAAACAATTATACCCTCCTGCAAACATAATACATCATGATATTATGATCAAGAGACCATTAGATACCCCCACATCTTTCTGCTCATTCCTTATTCCAAAGCTGTGATGACTGATGACCTTTGACCTTGCAAAGAAAGGCAGTCTAGCTTATCATCTTTGCCTCTCCTCTCCTCTCCTCACCTTTGGTGTATGAGCAACTACCTACAAAAGTTACAGCATGCATCACTATGTAAAAACCTCATATCATCCATCATATATTATCATCACCATTACTGTGTATATTCTCTTTCTCTTGATCCTGTAACAAGTTTAGTTACCTATGCTATGACATCTATATCTAGGAAATTGAGATCTACTGGCAATCCTAGGGTGTCAATGAACATACACTGACAGTGGGTTTCCATATAAATCATTCATGTAGGTACAGGGAAGAATGTAAATTCAATGCCCATGATTTTGACTGAATTGTTGAAAGGTATAACTTCAAAATATATTTCACAAGTCAAAAACTAGTTATTACCTCGGATGACGTGGCGAAGATGGTTGATCTGGTGAAGACCGCTGCCCATGAAATCTGCGCTGTTCAAAACCTCCCCTAGGTCGACCCCCTTCACTTAACAGGGCTTGTTCATTTGTACCTGAGATGCCTACTGGTCCCAATGACCCAAACTCTAACTGCTCTCCATGTGATCCATAACCGGCATTATGGTCAAATGGATATATCATTACAACAGGGGGCCCATTAGAAGACGCTCCCATAGGGTTCATTGAAGTTAGAGGATACATGCCATATGTTACATTTGGACCACTAATCTGATTTGAATTTGCATGCATAGGACCATTTTGTGATGGGTATGAATTGAATGAGCCATTTCTATAGGAGTTCCATGGTCTGTCTGCTCGGTTCTCACTGGAAGAGAACCTATCAGTTCTTGAGTTTGACTTCTCATTTGGGTTGCGGTTGTGGCCACGTCCAGCACCTCTTGGTTTTGAATTTGCATTCCAGTTTCCCTCCCTGTCACCATTGTCACTTCTCTCATTGTTGTAATTTCCACGTCTGGTACCAGAAGAGTTACGATCCCTTGCAGAGACTTTCTGAAGCAGAAAAAACAAATTACATAGGTTATCATCCACTTGAAAGTAAAGAAATGAAATTTCTTCCAGAAAAGAACAAGAACAATAAAATATCACTTGTGATAAGAAATATGTGTCATAAGATTAATCAGTCAGACCTAGACACTCTAGTACACAAGAATCCATAACAGTACATAGTTCTATAAGGAAACCAATCTTACAGGATGATTTGGCAGATAAGTCCCTGTCCCACTGCGATATCTTGGCATATCATGTTGAAACATATTTGCGGGTCTATCAGAAACAGATTGGATAGGTGCAATGGGTACATGATGACCATAGCTCATGAATTCAGTGAAAACGTTTGCATTGGTTGAAACTGGTCTTCCAGGACCATCCCAAGAGAAGCGACCCTGCAGGTACATAGGGGGCACCATTACTGGTGAGGGATAAACCAAAGGCCCAGGATATCTTGGACTTTGGCAAGACCTGCCATATTGCAAATTTTGCCAATGGCTAGCAAAGTCACTGTTAAGGATATCAGACTTATGTTCATCAGAAGATACATCCATACCAGCCCCTCTAAAAGAATGGGAAGGATTCAAAACTTCAGACTGGTCAAGTCCCTCTGATGAATCGAAATTCTGACCAGAATCACTATTATCAATGCTTTCTTCCCCACCACAATGGTTTGTGGATGCATCAGGAGTACCTGCCTTAGGTGGAATGTTGTAAAAAGGAAGCATTGTAAAAAACGGAACTGGTGGACCTGTAGGGTAAAATGCAATGACTCCAGAATTATCGCCTACTCTTTGTTGAGAACCCCCGGGACCTATAAGCATTGGTGCAATAGGCATCATCGAGTCTGATCCACTTGTCTGGACAAGTTCATATTCAGGAACGAATGGCATAGGAACACTATATGAGGAAACCGATTGAACTCCTTGGCCTCTTTCTACTACATCAGTGCAAATATTTGGCATTGAATTCCATTCTTGGTCATCATCCTCATTCTGATTATGTACAGGTTCAGACATCATTTTACCTTTTCCATAACCAGTTGCTGCTTCTGCAGCAACTGTTTTCTTTCCCCTTCTTTCCCTGGCTGATTTTGAGGATTTTGCAGATGATCCATCCCAGGAACTCTCAGAAGAAGGCTTACTCCTTAGAGGACTACTGTGAGCAGTGGATGAGAACCTTGAGCTAGCCATTCTTTCTTCAGCATAAACATCACTAGTTCCATTATCCTGAACCTGGAAATTATCACGCCAGTCTTCCCTGATTTGCCCACGCTTTTCCTTAGTATGCTTCGCCTGATATCTCAAGGAACTAACGGAGCCACTTACCCAAGATGGAGCGACAAAGTTCTGACCTGACGGCATAGAGTGCAGCTTCTCTTCTGACTGATGCATTTCAAAGTTACCACTGTTTCGGTCAAACCCAACAGTTGAGCCCGCATCCTGCTCTGGCCAAAAATCATTTTCAGCATCGCTCACGCTCACGTCTGTAGAATTAAAATTTTCGCTATTGCGCTCATTAGGGTCTTCAGAACTTGGGCTCAACCCAAGGCTGGGGAAGTAATGGGTCATATGGGGTGGCAACAATCCATGGGGAAATTGAACATTTGAAAATGTAGGATCAATCATGGGAAAATTAGTAGGAACCAATCCAGGCATATTGCGTTGAGGATATCCCATGGAAGCTAAAAAGGAAGGTGAGATGGGAAAAGGAAGGTGACTTGAAGCTAAATTAAATGGAAGATGAACTTGACCATTAAAACCATGAAATGAAGTTGAAGCCATCATGTTCACAGCATCTTGCTCTTCCTCATGCAAAGCCTGTGTCCCACCTGTAGAAGCAAGCTCTTCATTCAAGGCATCTAAGCCTGAATCATGGTGATAGCTATTTGATCCACTATTGGAATTAGTTGCAGCATCAAGACTTTGATGGGATGGGGCATGCCTGACAGATGATGTGTCATCATTTAAAGAGTGACCACTATTGCTAGTTGAATTTTCAGATCCAGCATTCTTCCTCCTGTTACTATTATCCACCTTTTTAGGCGTAGGATGCATATCCACACCTTCTGGTAATCTGCTACGCCTACCTTGACTGGACATGTCACCATATGAGTCAGTTAGTTCAGGGCTGGATTGAGTTCGGGCAAACACAAACCTTCCCTGGATTTCATTTACCAAATTGTCAGATTTTAAACTTCTTTGACTTCTATCAGTATGCAAATCCTGATGAGATGTGGTTTCCCTTGTAACATGATCAGACACCCTTGAAGTGATCAAATTCTTATTACTTCTCTGGTTTTGGGCATATAAAGTAGAATTCTCATAAGTTTCAGGCAGAGCTCCAGAGAAGTGATTACCGGACTGAGAAGACACCAAACGTGAATGGGCTCCATCAGCCTCTGCATTGCAATCAGAAGAGTTTTCATTTACTCTTTTGGGATTTGTACTGAACCTCAAGTTCTCAAGTTCAGGGAGATGATCTTTGGTTGACAATCCTTGATGCCACAAATCAGCAACCGGTGCATCAGGACGATGGCCACTGCCATGCCTTTCCCATGTATTCATGAAAAACTGATTTACTTCATAAATAACATTTTCTTTCGGACAATCTAATAACCTTTCCAACCTTTTGGCACCAAACGTAAATGCACTTCGTATCCTAAAAAAATTACCTGCCAGCAAAACACAGAATCCACATGAATCACTACTTGGAAAATCATGCCAAGAATTTCAAGAAAAAAATTTACAGAATGACCAAGCCAAAGTAGCTACGCAATACACACAAGAACCTCAAAGTTGTAAACTATCAGAATGATACATAGCTGTCCCAACAGTCACAAAATATAGAATCATACTATTTTGGAACAATAACCAATAAATTTTCTTGAAAAAAGAAAAAAAAAAAAAAAAAAAA
>NC_044919.1:162891-220443 GCF_003576645.1 Ipomoea triloba
AAAAAATTTTTTAAAAAAAAAAAAAAAAAAAAAAAAAAAAAGAGAGAGAATTTACTGCTAAGCAATATCAACATAAAACAGATAAGGGATAAAGGTCATTAAAGATTCAATATTTCAAATACCTTTACTGACACTACGCCCAAGGTTGTTGTTTACTCGTAAAGGATCAATAACATTAAAATGTTTAGAAACAAAGGGTTGTCCTGGAGTTTCCTGGATACCAGGGAGAACTGCATATACAGCGCTACAAGAGTCCAGAAATCTTTTGGTGAGAAGCAATTCTCCGCTATCTTTTCGGGGAGGTTGAGCTGTAAGATACAACCAAGATAAACATCACAAATAGAAGCAAACAGTACGACATTAAATGAGAATCTTTCACATTCTATTACCATTTACATCTGGGAGTGAAATGATGGGTACAGGTCCCCACAAACTAACACAAAAATTATCCCAGTCAAAGTTGCTGAAGAACTCCAAGAAGCGGTACAGCACCTGCAGTGAGAATTCATAGCATTGTTCAATATGTTTCAGCTTAAAAATAAAGAATCAAATCAAGGCCTTGAAAGGGGACTTCTACATCGATCATAACTATAGCAAACCTCAAGAGGTCCAGTAAAGGACTTGTTGAACACATGAAATATGTAAAGAACTAGGGTCTCCAGGGCATAAGTTGAAATAAGACCATGATGTGCACCAAGTATACGGCTTTCATAATAACACCACGCCTTGATCAAAATAATACTCCGTTTGAATAAATGGTTCTGGCTGATCAAGTGATCAACCTACAAAAGCATACACACAAAGAAGTAATATTAAGTTTCATGCTTTTTTTCACATTATTAGACATCCAGAAAACGCTACTAACCTCCTCAAGGAAGCAGAGGGTACATAACCCACCAAGTTGATTAAAAGATATGTCAACCACGATATTTTCTACCAGACATTTAATTATCTTCACCTGCCCAGAAAAGAAAATGGAATAGAAATATAAAAAAGGAGGACATCTGAACATTCAAGTTCCAAATACTTTCTTCATTGAACTCCTCCAAGAAGCATTTCAAACACATCACAAATAAGGGTATATATAACATTTATTCTATGTTCTAAATTTAGAAATCAAAAGCAAAAAATTGAGAGTAAAAATATAGCACTTCAGATTTAAATGCTGATTGATAATAAAGGACTGCTTTCCAGACAAGCATACATTAACAACTTCATTTGGCTACTAAACAACTTTAAGTCAATGAAAAAATTAAAAGATCACTTTCCCCACCCAGATACAGTTCATATGAAAAAATAAATAAAAAAAATTATCTACCACGGTTTTCCCATTAGGCACTTAGCATGTCTAGAACACAATTAAATTTTGAGATGATGCTATCTTCTCATCAAAGAGTGGGAAATGGTGTAGCTAGTGAGGATAAGTTGTATTTTGAATACTACAATTCTGTCACTCAAGCTACAATGTGTTGAAGCCATTTCAATTTCATGCACCAGAGTTGTGGGAGAATGAAAAAATATGTGGAATAAAGAAACATGTCCAACGTAAACAACTTATGTGTTGCAATGTGGAAATATTCAATAGATAGACTAAGCACAATTACACTTCTCCAATATAAACAAAAAGAGGATGGAGAGAACAACTTACTTCTGCCTGAATATACTGCACTTCCTTGACACGAAATTCAGCATTCTCATTTTTCTCCTCTTTCTCTAGCATATCACGAACTTGATGAGCCCATGTATCTTTCAAACTCTGATTATCACTGAATGCAGTTAAATCAATATCTCCGTCAGGTAGGTATGTCTTCAAGGGCACAGATCCAAAAGTAAAAACCTGGGGAAAAGGAAAACTCAAATGAGAATAATTCACAAACCATAAATAATAATAATAATAATAATAATAATAATAATAATAATAATAGACAATAGTAACACTTAAAGAAGAAAGAGCCATAAAATTCCTTCATTTTTAGAGAAAAAGACAAAAATACACAGAACAGCAAATCTAGCATCTCCTTCCACTCATGAATACTCATAACAAAGAGTGACATACCGATGATTCATAACTATTCCAAACAGTTAAGTGGTCACCTCTGCTGGAACAGTCTAATACACTACAATTAACTACTTTGATCTGATCATATCCTGTGTGTGCAAAACAGGTTGTTACCATGATGCTCTAGTTCTTTATAAGATGTGAACCTTGATATCATCATTCTACACATCAATACAGAATTACCAAAACTGTAATACTACTTATAATCTCATTTCCAATTTCAAATACGGTGGTGACTCTTGCACACACAATTAGGCCTGAAAACTATGTTCATGGTTTTGTAAGTTTTTCCACTTGCAATTTCTAAATAAATATTCCAAACCACTATTAAATTTCTTTAAAATGAGCTTTTCAACAAGTCATTGCAGTTTTGATTGACTTAATCATATATCCATCGAACCCTGAAGACAGATGTAAGAAAAATTTGCATAGTAGAACAATGTAGCAAAGTCAACAATATTTTTTGGTACTAATGTCAAAACAGCAATTAGAGAATGACAAAACAACTGTATGACAACCTCAACCTGACATGGGAAGCACTTGGTGATTAGCCGCTGGACATAATCAGCAACTGCATTTCTGCGCTCCTCAGATGGTTTGTTGGGTTGAATCCGGGCAATGAGTTCTGCAGTTCTCTCCTCTGCTTTCAACCATCTTTCTGAGTCCAAACCCTGGATGACAGGTGCAGCATTGGGCAATAGCCCGTTTGGCAACAGCCGAGCCGGCTCTGCCCATCCTTCATGTTCACCCATACACTACAACTATAGAAAACCACTTGAAAATACTCAATTTCTACGTGAATCTAACCTCAAAAGCCAATATTTCTCTCGAGCAACTTAGGAATGCTCTTATAATTCCAAGTCCAATCTTGTTTCTTTCAAACAACTCTACTTATCAACTGGGTTATACAAATTTAAACAAGAAACCTGAAAATACAGCAAAACAATAAGTTTTTATCGGATAAACAAAAATATAAATCATATCATCCGGGACCAGCAGATTAGATAGACCCCGGAAAATGAAACCCTAATAGTGGATGAATGGATTTAAAGGGGGGAGTTTATCAAACTCTAAATCTAACTCTATATATATGGAGCAGTCAGCAATGTCGGGCAAATCAAAGAAACCCTAAATGGCAAACTCAATACATATAAATATATAAAGATTGGGATGTTCACTTTTAGGAAGAGTGAAGACGGCGAGTTGGGATTGATAAATTGCAGAAATCTGTTTTGAAAAGAAGTTGAAAAAATCAAAACTTTTTCTCTTCCTTTGGATGAAGGGAAGAAAGGGGTGTGAAAGAACAGGAATTCGCAGAGACCGGGGGAGAAAAGCTTCGACGCTTGTGGTTGTAGGAAATCTTATGTGGGGGGTTGTTGTTCTTGAAAGATACTACAACAAGGCTATACTTTTTTATTAATATATTATATATTATTACTTATTGATGTAAATCACAATCACAATACTACTAAAAATGAAAAGTATTCAATATATTATATTTTTATCATTTTTGACAATGACAATGTTTTTTTACGACATTATTATAAATTTGATCATCATATAATACACACAAATTGGGCCATTACATGAAGTTAAGATAGAGAGAGTATAGTACTATAGCATTGAGCCTACATAAACATTTTCAATAGCCCATACAAGGATTTCATGAACAGCCTCAACTGCCCAAATAAGGTTCATTTTTATTTTTTCTCATCCATACCGCAATTTTGGTGCGCCCAAAACTCTTACGCAAATTTTGCGGTGGATCATGATCCACAATGCATGGTGATTTATACATCAAAACAATGTCGCTTTGATTAATGAAAAGAAACGGCATAAAGAGCTCCATTCCGCGCCGTTAACTTTGTATGTATAACATATTCATTTCCATTTTATATGCACTGCAACTCCCTTTCAACAAAAGTACAGTTTCTTTTCGATATAATTTCATTCGACATTATACATTCAAATATGTGAAATTGTTATTCAGTTTCCTTTCAACACAACTACAGTTTCTTTTATAATACACTGCAGTTTTCTTTCAACACAACTACAATATCATTTCGATATAATTACAGTTTCATTGGACAATATACACTCGAATATGTTAAATTGTTATTCAGTTTCATTTTATATACAATGCATATTCATTTCAACACAATTACAGTTTCATTTTGATATAACTACAGTTTAATTTGATAATATAAAAAACAAATGTGAGACAATATCCTTTGAGATGAACTGTAATTTCATTTACAGAACTCCGTTAAGACTCGATGACAACTGTTTCTTTACTTAAAGAAACGATGTCGTTTTTGGACTATGCTCCACGATATAACAACTGAAACTCTTAAGCATGAATTCAAGTTTACATGCATTCAACAACCGCGAGAGATATTTCGAATAAGATTAAGGTGAATTAATAATATTGCATTAAAATAAAATATAAATATCAGTGTACTTTACACCCCAACAAAATATAATTAAGGGTCTATTTGAAAACTCGACAAATTATTTTTGGGAATAATTTTTTGAATTTTATTGTGTTTGGATATTCAAGAATAATAAAGTCAACAGAAATTGTATTCATAGATTTGTTTAATTCGAAAACATTTTTCAAGTTCTTTATTTTCCTATATTGTTCTTATCTCTCTCCTCTTTTATAATTTCTAAATTATTATTACTACCACAACTACCATTATTTATAACCTTGACATACCCCAACAAAATAAATTATTTGATGCAAAATCAGTAGTTTTATAGGTTTTCAAACGGAATTTAAATTAAAATTGTTTGGTGATAGTTATGGTGGTGGAAAATGATTGGATAGTAAAGCTAAAACTACTTAGTGTAAATGGAAAGCTCTTATGAGATCTTCATCTTCATGTTTTTACTACCAAAAAAAGTGAATATATATACAAACTTCACTACTTGAGGCTTTCCTTTAGCTTACTAGTTCCACACTAAAATCTTGTATAATCGATCACTTATATATATATATATATATATACAGTTTTGGGGAGTATATATATAATAGAAGCTAAGCTAGAAGTGAGTATAACTTGTGAGAATATGTGCAGGCCGGGGGATGAAGCAATTTAATTTGCTTAAAACTATATATATATGTTCATACTCCAGTAGTCATTATCTCCAGCTGCCTAACTGGACTTGTGTTTTCCATTACACCACAATATTCTTGGGTCCAGGCATGAGGAGATTGTGAAGTTAACAATGGCCACTGTATGTTCCTCTGCTTTCTGGATTTCCTAATTACACGAGGAGGCTTCATGCGGTGTTTCCTTATCATTTCATTCACTGCTCTCAGATAATTGCTTGAATCATGGTCCCTCAGGATTGTACCATTAGAACCATACGCTGTCGGGTCGCTCAGAGTTTCGAGCGGATGAGGGGAATTCAGAAAGGCCCTTAGAGCTTTCCTGGTAGAGGAACAATTGTTGTTTTCTAATGTATACAAGGCACTGCCGGTTGGGAGTAATGGATGAGGAGGTGATAGCTTCTCATCTGGTTGGAGAATGAAGGTTTTTCCCATTGGAGAGTATAACAGTTTCTGCAACAAACAAACAGGCTGCTTCAGTTAGTGTAGGTTCAATTCCTTCCAGTTTTTGGCATAAAACAACAGTAGTTATATGGTCTCACATTCTTGTTGAGGCAAGGATGGGACCTGAATGTAGCATTCAAACGTTTGAGAACTGTGGCAACATGGTTGGGATAGTTGCAGGAGAAGGCTCTGGGAACAATGTCTCTGTGCATCATCACACTGTGAACATGATTCTCATTCAAGCCCAGTTGTTCAAGTACTTTTTCGCCGCCACAGAACACATATGGTGCCCCGAACATAACAACTGGTAGAAGGCAGGTTGGGCTGACAACCTTTCTTGTGAGTAGCATCAAGTTGACTAGAAGTGAGAGACTTCCTCCAAGAGAGTGGCCAGTGAATTGAAACTTAGCTTCATCTCCATGTTCACTCAAATGCTGCTTTATTGTTGGCAAGAATTGCTCATAGATTCCCTTTGCAGCTTCATAAATCCCTCTATGAACCAACACATCTGTATCCTGACAGAAAAATCATCATAAATAGATGTGAATCTAGCGAGCTAATTTCAATTCATATATACTCATCACTCTTAAGCTAGCTAGCTAGGTAGGTAGGTTCAAGATCTATCCTGGCAACTTACTTCAAACTTGGTGGGTTCAAAAAAGAGATTTGCCTGCCAAGATGCAAGAGAGTCTGATCCCTGCAAATTGCAGATAGATGGCCTTCAATTCTAGGTTGTTAATATAATGGAGAATCAATTAATCTGTATTATACATAGATACATACCTGGATTATGAAACAGCGTGTGCGTGTGGTGGAATCATCGCAAACAAACCAGTCACAAGGTGAGGATTGTGGTGATTGAAGTTCCCTAGCTGCCTCCTCTTTTGTCTTCTCACCTGCAGCCACCACTGCAGTCACTGCTGATGCAGCAACCACATATGCAGCAGCCATCTCTGAGGAGGAGGAGGTACTGCTCTCTTCTAATTCGCATTCTTCGCAGCTTTTGCTCCAGTCTCCCTGTGGTGAAGAATCTTGAGATAAAAGGTCCTTAGCACGAGATTGGACATAAGAAGCAGCTGAAGCAGCAATTTCATAAGCAACAGATGGGCGGGGAAGTAGACTACGCTTTTCTTGGGGCTTATTATATTGATGATGAGCTGCTGTGGCTATGGCCATGGAATCCTGCTCAAACATCATTATTGAAGATGTCACAAAATCCAGACCATAGTATCTGCGCAGATCTTTGGCCTGCACCATATATATATAGTATGTATATTGTTAAATTCTGCCCACAATAAGCTAAGAGATCAGATCGATCAGTACAGTATATATACATACATACCTTGATTTCTGGGATAACATAAGCCATGTTGCACAAAAAGGCAAGTCGAGAGAAGATCATAATATCTGACGAGGACACACGTCTTAACATGTTGGAAAATGTGCTCTTCATCTCCCCTTCATCCTCGTCGTCGTCGTCATACCTCACTTCGCATTCATGTTCATCGCAACCTTCAACTTTGTCCTCTTCGCTCTCTGCATCATCATCATCGTTCTTCTGTTTCTGACTCCAATCAGTTCGGAGTTCCAGAAGCCTCTCAACCCAATTGGACCTCTTCCGCCTCTGCTCAGGATCGCTCTCCCCCTCCGTCGTATCATCATCACTCTCCAACACCATTTCCTCCACTTGTATTTCCTTATAATTAACCGTTTCCAAATCCAGCAAGAATGAGCGTAGAGCACCGGGGATGAAAGAGCTCGGAAACTTTAGGCTAAAGATGTTCCCGGCGGTGGAGCGGCTTTTCTTCAACTTGTGCGCAGGGGCTGAATTCCTAATATGGTTCACAGAACAGCATATACTGCTGTCGGAGAATGAGCGGCGGAAGAAGCTTCTGGTCACCGGAGGGTTGATCATCGACAGAGAGGTGCACGCCATGTCATGGAGCGGTGCATGCAACTCGTTTGTCTCTGATCGATCTCCTGCAATGCAATCACCTAAACCTAATTAAGAAACTTAACCAGGAAAAAAACGGTTTGGTTTGGTTTGGTGAGCAGTGCAAGGAATGAAAAGCTTCAGTTTTTGGGCATGACTTGTTCAAAATGGAAGAGTAGAAGGCAAAAACACCTAATAAGGATAATATAAAAATGACAATTAAGACCGACAGCCTTTGTTTGCAACGAGAATATACAACTGACGGATTCCATATTGTTGCCATGCTACACTCCCTCCGATGTTTTCGATTCATGAATAGGTACTAGGATCCATATTTGACTAATTTCAAAACATTTATTAGCATGAATGTCGCTATAACCTTTTTTTTTTTTTTTTTTTTTATAATTATTAAAAAAATAAAAAAATAAAAAACTAAAGTTACAGAAACAAAGTGGATCTCCTTGGCTTTGTCTTAATATGAAACAATGAAGCATAGGGGATGCAGTATATGTGTAGGTAAAGCCCAGAGGTTAGAGGTAGCTAGCGTTCGAAACCAAGGCGGTATCTCTCGTTGCCTCCGTCAGCAGATACCCAACCACTGCACAACCTAGTTTGATACTTGTGGAACCCATCAGATCCATCCCAAGTCACACACACTGATAATCCCTATATTAGATGTTGTCCTTACTGTGACCTCACATTATTTTCCTGCAGCTTAGCTTAATTAATTACTTGGGGTCTAGACTCTAGCTGAGGATCTACATCAGTAGATTTTTCTTGATTTTTTGTAAGTCCCATGATGAAGCGGATGATAGAGAAAGTGGTGAAAGAATGAATTTTTTATCTCCTGTAAATGTAGAGTTTTTTTGTGGTCCCAATGAAAGAGAAATAAATTGATAATCTGAGCTGTTGTGCGCGTTTTCAGCACAACAAACGCCCAACACTGTGCGTTTTTTTTTTTTTTTTAACTTGTTAGATTTGAGTTTGTTTTTTTTTTTTCTTCCACATTCTCTCATGTGTATCATTAAAAACTGTGTAAAATTTATAATTAGTGTAGAAGCTCTATCATGTCAATGTTCTTGATTTGGGAAACAAAATTGTACTGCTCACGGGATTGGAATTGAATGCCATTAACTAACAACGACTACTTTTTCTTTATAATCTTGGGCGGCTCAGAAATTTGCTAGCTTGGGAATAATTTCTTGCAGTTACGTGCAGATTAGAGATTAATTTTAATGTTATTAGTTGAGAGGGTTTTTTGTTTTCAAACCCAACACAAATTGGGTAACCAACCACTATGGAAGCTCAATACATGCAGGAACAAGAAAACACCTGAAATGGAACAACTCGTTCATCAAATTGTTGAACTTGATATACATAAAGTTTTAAGATTGACTTCTTGTAACCTGATATATGGAACTGTTTATTAACTTTTTCAATTTGATACGGTCAAATAATGTACCTTCTTATGGTGCTTGGGGTAAAGAAAACACCTAACATATGCAGATTTATTAGGTGTATATGCATATCCAGTAGCTACCGCTGATACTGATTTCACAACTGAAGCATTGCATTTTCAATTACTCACACTTTTCACTAACCCAAAATCTAATTACAAATACATGGGCTTGTGGCCACGCCAAATCTATCAAGAAGAAAAAGACTCGCCTTGTTCAGCAAAACCCAAAATATATATGTTATAGGCCCAATGAGCATGTGTAGCCCAAACTTACACTCATAGAGGCCCAATTCTACTATTTTTTTTTTTTGGATATCTAATATGATCCATATTTCACTTGTACCGTTGCACTCATATTCTAGGAACATGGCTAACTCAATTTTTTTAGCATGACCAACCAAAGTTAATTTTCTGACTCTATAGTTAGTTGTTTAATCTTCTTTCTTTACCTAATATGGTTTTAAAAATAAAAGAATAATCGTAACAAAACCGCATACTCAATAAGAAGATAATGTGGAGCAAGTTATAAATGATGGGTTCAAGAGATTCAACATAAAGACAAACATATTTGTTGGGAGTTGGAGGAAGTTAGGGTTAATTGGATGAGGACAACCTGAATTGCATCCAATAAGAAGTGGAGATTTCGCCGAATGGCATGCCGTGCCACCACCAATCACCTACAAGTGGTCCAATATTGTCATCTTATTATCATTAAGACTCCAAGTTCACCCTCATCTCTCCATTCATTCCTGCCCTTCTCACCCATCGTCACCAATGATTTACAAACCTATCACCCACCAACAAGTGTCCTTTTGAAAACCAGTCCAAATTCAACTCACTTTGAATCTATACGTGTCTATTACCATCTGTCGTGTATATAGAGCATGACTCTCGTATATGAATTACTGACTTAGCATTGGCAAGTACAGACAAGAAAGAAAAAGGTATGACAGTGAATTGAACTAACTCACTGTAGAAATGCAGGCGTTCTTTTCGTAACAATTTCTTCTGTGGATGGCAAAAAGCGACGACTGTGAGGGTGAGTGGATAAAAAGCGACGATTGTCCGGTGAGTGGATAAAATAGGGGCAGCAATTATTTCCGACCTAACATCCCAACGCCCAGCGTCCAATCTTCTGCCACCACATGTAACCATACACTAGACCATAAATTCAGTACTATGAATTTGTTTTTGCATGCGTTTTTACCTTCCTTAAATATGTTACACCTGTTTACCATTCAAATACGTTCTTGACTTTATGTCATGTCTTTTTAATATTATAATTTTTTTTTTCATCTTATAACGGGAGTACATATTCTTTTGACTATTTTATTATTAAAATGGTTAGTGTTACTTGTCGGTAGACCCTGACAAGGACAAAATAGGGAGTATAATAATATAATATACTCCGCAATATGCTTTGCAGTCTGCAATAAAGATCTTTCACTTCTGGTTTTATATATCATAGGCATAGGTGATAGAGTAGACGACTTTCTTTCACTTTAACCACGCAAAGATCGTATCTTTTTCCTCGGTGAATTTTGGGTTTAAGCTAAGCTGTCTTCTTTTCTGTGCTTTTCCTCCGGGGAATTGATGGTTTTGGAAGAGAAAATGGAAGCAGAGTACATAGAGAGATTCCACAAGCATCAGCCTACAGAGTATCAGTGTTCTTCCATTGTTACCAACCACATCAAAGCTCCCACTGATATTGTAATTTCCTTTCTCTCCTTGTATGGATAGGTTTTCGTTTTGTGAATTTAACACTCTTGATTTCCATGGAAGTCGTTGTTAGTAGTTTGCTTGTTTGGGTACTTTACTGTACTGTACTACTGTTAGCGTGAATGTTAAGTGGGGAGAATTCGATGAGTTTGAATGAAAAAAATTGTAACTTTTTAGCTGTGAGTTGTAGCCATGCATTTTTTTTTTTTGGATCCTTATCCTTCTAATTTCACCAGTCATCTCTTTAACTTTAATTATCTAGTCAACGTCTCAATTATTGGCAAAATCTCATGGTTTTTGTATAGATTCTTGATTTTCTACATTTTTTGAGTTTCATGTCCAAATAGAATAGAAATTTTATTTCCTTCTTTTGATAATTCAAAGTTTTAATTTTGATCTTATAAGTTGATGTATGTATTTTATTGTGTGAGTTATTATGGCATGATCTTTACAAGTTTTGGAGTGAGAGGAATCTGAAGTCTCTAGTCTAGTCTAGTCTGCATATTGAGAGAATTAAGATCAATTTGTTTGATTAAATTGATACTAAAGTTTCAGTTGGTTAATTGTTGTAATTAAGGAGAAGTTTTACTGTGTTTGGTGGTAGGTTTGGTCACTGGTGAGGAGGTTTGATCAGCCACAGAAGTATAAGCCATTTGTTAGCAGGTGTACAGTTTTGGGTGATCTTGCAATTGGGAGTGTTAGAGAGGTAGATGTGAAGTCAGGACTTCCTGCTACAACCAGCACTGAAAGGCTGGAACTTCTTGATGATGAGGAGCATATCCTTGGGATCAGGATTGTTGGTGGTGATCACAGACTGAAGGTACTCTTAATTTGCAGTCGGTTTTTAATTGCCTTGATGATATATGTGCCATAGGAAGAGCCGAATTTATTTGCTTGCTACTTACAAGTGATGTGTTTCATTGCATATTCAATAGTTTGATGTGTTTCAATACCTTGATATCGATAGCAGCGGGCACAATGTCTCTTTATTGGCATTTGGTTTTAGAATTACTGTCACACTGATTTGCTAAGATTGTTTAATGGACCTGTCTTCATGCAGAACTACTCTTCAGTCATTACAGTCCATCCAGAGATAATTGATGGGAGACCAGGAACACTGGTGATCGAGTCATTTTTGGTAGATGTGCCTGAAGGGAACACTCGAGACGATACCTGCTACTTTGTGAATGCACTTATCAACTGTAACCTGAAAGCTTTGGCAGATGTCTCGGAGAGAATGGCCGTTCAGGATGGGAATGGGATTGCATCTACGACTGTGAGCTGGGCATCTAGTGCCTATATTAAGCCTTAAAGGCTTTTGTTTTGAGATTGGGAAGACTGCTTGAAGCAGATCCACTTTTCCATTTCAATCTAATTATATTTATAGTTCCGGTCCTCTAAAACCGCTGGAGTTTCCACTGTGCTGTAGGTTAAGCTTTTGAATTATTAGTATCTGTAAATATAATATATGCATAGGAACATGTTGGTCCTGTGGAGACACTATTATGCCAATCTAGTGTAGACCGCTTTCCTTAGTTTGAGTAAATAATCAGAGTGATTTGACCTTCCTTTGTGGTAGGTTGTTTCTTGCTGCTTTAATTTAGCTTTTGATTGTTGTTCATGCTCAAGAACAGTACACTGCACTTAAAATGGGGGACAGACAATGTGAATATCTTGAAGCAGTAGAAGCAAAAAATTTTAACCTGCCTGAGTTTCTGTGTGTACTCATTCAGCTTTAGTTACATATACATCAAAGCTTCTGGATTTTCATCAATTTTCACTATCATATTTACAGCTTGAATTTGTTAAGTGAATGAACAGTTCTGCTACCCCTACCAGAAGTCGTTGCAGGAGCACTTACCATCCTTAAAATGATGAAAACGCGCGCCATCTTTCAGGAAAATCTCCCTCTTCCTCAACAGGGACATATATTTTGCCACCGTGTGACAGTCGGAGCAAACTTTTGTGTTCTTAATCACCCGAACTGGGCTGCAACTTCTGCTTTTGATTAGACCGTATGTAATTGCCAGTTTCTCCGTGTGATGAAGCAACTCCTTTTCTGGTTCATCAATGTTCTGATAAACGCATTTAGTATCAGGCGTATACCCCAACAGCTTCATCTCAGAAATCAACTTGTACAGCTCAAAATAGATGATTCCTTCATCTGGATGTGGTTTTCCAACTGCAGAGAAGATGTGAATCTTCTGATCAATTTGTAGCCAGCTCCAAACATGTTCTGTTCTTGCTCCCACTGTATCCATCATCTCTTTTATGTGGCTCACATCCTGCCATCTGTTAGATGCTGCATACATATTAATCATCAACACATAGTTAGCTGTGTTATATGGTTCTAATTTGAACAGCATCTTTGCAGCTATTTCTCCAAGTTCAAAGTTGCCATGCACTTTACATGAAGCAAGAAGAGCTCCCCAGACGGTAGAATCAGGGTTCATTGGCATTGATTGAACAAAATCCCATGCTTCATCTAGAAAACCAGCTCTTCCAAGAAGATCAACCATGCAAGAGTAATGCTCAATTGTGGGGGTAACACCAAAATCTGTTTTCATACTGTCAAAGTATTTCCAGCCTTCATCAATTAGTCCAGAATGCTTACAGCTCGAGAGAACAGCTGTAAAAGTTATAGCGTCTGGTTGAATTTTTTCCTGAAGCATTTTATTGAATAGTGAAATCGCCTCCTTACCTAGGCCACAAGTTGCAAATCCAATAAGCATGGAATTCCAAGAAGCTAGAATTTTGTTCTGAATTCTCTGGAAAACCTTGTAGGCATTTTTTATGCTGCCACATTTGCTATACATGTCAATTAGAGCTGTGGATACAAATGCATCTTCTGCAAAACCATTTCGGATGCTGAAACAGTGCATCTCTTTCCCTTTCTGCAACAAAGAGAGGCCAGCACAAGCTCGAAGTAAGCTTGCAGTGGTCACTGAGTTAGGCTTTACACCTTCATTCTGCATCTGAATGGAAAACTCAAGAGCATCCTTAAAGTATCCGTTTTTCGAGCAGCCTGATACTAGAGCTGTCCATGAAGCAACATTCACACTCAACCCTGAATTTTTTATTTCACGTAAAGTGGCCAAGGCTTCCTTAATATGACCCGACTTAGAATATCCAAAAACTAGACTATTGTACGTTACCAAATCTGGTTTAATGCCATCTTCCTTCATCTGATTCATAAAATTGATGGCTTTTTCAAAATAGCCATTGAAGGAATACCCTGAAATTAGTGAATTCCAAGCAAAGATGTTCTTGTTCTTGATACCATAAAAAACAGCTTGAGCACTGGCTAAGTCATCATTCTTCACATACATGTCCAGGACTGAAGTTCCAACATGTAAATCATGATCCATCCCATTTCTTAGGATATAACAGTGAACCTCTTTCCCAAGACGCAAGGAGCCTAATTCACTTATTGCTTGGATAACATAAGTAAGAGATCTAGGATTCGGCTTATAGCCAACTATTTGCATTCTACGAAGGATTATCAAGACTTCTTGATACAATCCTTGAGAAAAATGACCTGATAAAAGGCAATTCCAGGTTACAATGTCTGGTTCTATACTAGTACACTCTAGTTCAAGAAACAGCTTCCATGCATCGTTTAGATGACCATGTGTAGTGTAACCTGAGATCATTGTGTTCCATGTGGACAGGTTACGATTTTCCATTGACATAAAAACAGCTTCAGCAGGTTTAAGATTGGAATTTTTCACATACATACTGATCAAAGCATTGCAGATTAATAAATTCGATTCAAAGGCATTTCGAAAAACATACCCATGAATCTGCTTTCCTTCATCAAAGGCTCTCAAATTCCCACAGGCTTGCAATGCTTTGGCAATTGTGGAGCTATTAGCCTTCATACCTCTACCCTGCATCTCATGAAACATTTCTAGACCCTCTTTCCAATTCTCATTCCTAAAACGCACCAAAATAGCTTCATTCCACAACAAAGATCCTGTTTTTGGTGTTCCATAGAACACCTGATTAGCAGTTTCAGCCCCCCAACACCTCCCATAGAAATTCATGAGTGCAGATTTTGCATAGACATTTGAATCAAAACCCATCTTGATCAAACAAGCATGGACTTCCAGACCTAACCATGCTTCCTTTAACTGGGAACATAATTTCAAAACAAGAGCAAGAATTTCACTATCAAACAGCACACCTTTACTATGCAACTGACCAAAAACCTCTAGAATCTGACAAGGGTTCCCCCCTGAAGATCTGAACTCTTTCAAGAAAGAGTTCCAATGCAGATAGTTTTCTGCAAAATCCACAAAGAACACCACAGCAGCAGATGTGAAATCACCCACTTCCAAGTACGATGTGGTCAAAGATTGCATCTTTGCAGTAGAATTACATTTAGCGGGCATTTTTATGATCCGGGCATGCATTGCTTTGACTGAGCTAAGTGAATCAAGCTGAAGCTCACTCAAATCATCAGACGAAGTAAGAAGAGGCAAGGAGTTGACAGTAGTTGATTCATGAGAGGCAGATAGTGAAGTTTGTGCAGGCATTTCTGCCATATTGAGAAGGCTAAAACTGGTACCATAATTTCTTGGCTGCTTATTTTTGAATGGTTTTTGAAGGATTGAGGAATTGAATTGGTTAAACTGAGCAATTGCCTCCATGGACACAGCTTGACAGTTAACTGCAAGATTGAAGATTGTTGGGGCTGGGAAAAACGGCAGTAAAGTTTGGAACTTGGAAGGGACATGACTGAGAAACAAACAAGACTCAAGAGACGACGGCCGGGGAGAAAACAGAGGGAAAAAACAAAAGATTTGAACGGAAGAGTGGAGATTTTTTGTGGATAAGGTTTTATCTTTTTTCAGTTTGTAGATGCTGGGTCCGACACGTATAACAAAGGGCCCCACGCTATCTTGTTTCATCACCAACGTAGTATTATATATCATCACCATGCAAACAACTCTGCTGCCCAAAGGATTATGCGATATATCATGAAAATATCTATATATATATATAGTTACTGGTAGTAATAAGAAAGAGTAAATACCACTGGAAGTTCCCCGACTTTGATGACACCGTCACTTTTAGTCCTCAACTTTTAAATCAACCACTTTTAGTCCTCTGACTTTGATGACACCGCCACTTTTAGTCCTCAACTTTTAAATCAACTACTTTTAGTCCTCTTACTTTTTGTTTCTAGCCACATGTGGCCCTTCCTTTACAATTAGACATCTAATGTTATTTCTCAAGGCCAATTCAGTCATTTCATAATTAATGTATTGAGTATTATGTTTCCTCATCATAATAATTGAAGAAACCCTATTCTCCACTCTCCTTTGTTAACACTAAATTTCGGATCAAATGACTGAATTACCTTTGAGAAAATGACATTAGATGTCCAATTGTAAAGAAAGGACCATAGGTGGCTAGAAATAAAAAGTAAAAGGACTAAAAGTGGTTGATTTAAAAGTTGAGGACTAAAAGTGACAGTGCCATCAAAGCCGGAGGACTAAAAGTGGTTAATTTAAAAGTTGAGGACTAAAAGTGGCGGTGCCATCAAAGTCGGAAGACCTTCACTGGTATTTACTCTAATAAGAAATATAATTTATGATTTTCAAAAAAAAAAAAGAAATATAATTTATAACGTGGGTATTATATTGACTCAATTTATACATGCGGTCATATAGTGATAAGAAATATAATTTATCTCATCACTCAAAAAAAAATTGAGGAAAATTTATTGCTAACTATTAGAGTTACGCCCCTCCTACTACAATGACTTAAGCTATACTAGCTAGCTCATTCAATACATGCAATTAAACAATCAAGTTTAACATGCATGACATTGTTAAAAAAAAACTATAATGTTAACATGTAGTATTTACTTATTTTAATTTTTACCTATAATATAATTGTTTGTATTTTAGTCATTTACCATTATTGAATATAGAAGTTCATTGTTTCAACAAGTGGCATTAACAATTGCATATTTAACTTCAAATTTATAAAGACAAATAGATGGTTAGAGCATGCATATCAATGGTTTTTTTTTTCACCATTTAATTTTTAGAGTATTAAAGTCAACATGGAAGAGAGAATGTAAGAGAGAAGAAAGTGTTCCAACTGTAAAATAGAGTTTTTGGAACAGTAAAAGTGCATTGGAAAATGTGAACTGATATAGATGCTCTTAATTCTCTTTTTTTTTTTTTATAATTTATCTTGTTGGTTTATTGTTTTACTGTAAAAGTGCATTGGAAAAGTGAACAAAAGAAATGGTTCAATCTGTTTTATTGACTCAATGTAAGCCTTCTATTTTTTCTCTCTCTCTTATTTCTTGCCCAACTATCTCTCTCTCCTACATGACACATTAAAAACTATGCAAAATGTGACCTGATATTGATGCGTGCTCTTAATGGATTGGTGACTAGATAGACAACTTGTCTATCTCCAGTTAGATTGAATAAATTAAAAGGAGTTTTTAAGCATCTCATCTGATAGATATGCATTTTGAATGTCAAATTGATTGAGATTTTGATCAGGTTAACTAAGTAGTCTTGATGATAAGAAAGAATATATGTACATATATCATTAACTCTGATCTATCTTATCTACTTGCATCCGCGTATCCACATATGCATTGTCAACTGTGGCCATTGGCTTTGCTCCTTCGGCTCAAGAAAGGCCATATAGCTAGGTATCAAATGTTTGTCAAATCTCATGATTCTTTAGAGCATATGTATGTATGTTAAACTTCCACTAAAATGCAAGATATCTCTATCGATCTTATTGAATATGTCGAATATATATTTGGCATATATGGCATGCATAATATATACGGAGTAGTTGGCAAGGATATGATGATCACAGAAGCATGCAAATATTTAATTTCATAATATGAATGAATAATACTAATAATAGAGTTTGACTACTGTATGTGACTTAGGAGATCAGAGGTAAAACCTTATAGGATAAGGGGTATACAAATACTTGATATTCAAGTACAAGAGTTATGATCTATATATTTAATCACTTATTTTGAGACAACTTGTGGTATCATTGCAATATGGCCTGGTGTGGTGGTCTGGGAACTTAATACCTTTGGCACTACATACAAAAAGTGTCAAAGCCGGCGGCCATATATATTCTTTGAACTCCGATCCACAGCATATCTAGAGCTTAACATGCTAAAGTGGTGCGTAGACACAGATGGATCACCACAAGTCAACCCCAATGAATAATTAGAGAATAAAATTAAACATTCCATTCATACCCACTTTCAAGTTTTATCTATCTTTAAATTAGGGTTTTTTCCAAACAAAGTATTCCTATTTAATTTTTTGCCTATATCTTTTATCTGATCTGTCTAGCTCCGATTATATTTGCCTATATATAAATTAAAGCTAGGCTTCCAATTCAATTCATTCACAGCCATGAAATGAAATGAAGCTCCAATATGATCGATCCAGTATAGTATAGTAGCTGGCCTGGCCTGGATGGGATGCTAAAGACAGTGATTATTGTTGTCTCTCCCTCAAGGGTTTCTCTTCTATCCGGCCTGCAGGGATATATTATTATATTATATATAGGAGAGAAGCTCTTTTGGGGGAACCAACACTCACTGCCTCCATTAATTAATTTGCAATTCCTTTAAACCTGGCCGAGCTGAGATAGATATTAAAGCCCATCCGATCAGGCTAGAGGTACATGCATGCATGCAACATGTTTTCAACATATATACTGTACTATACGTTTACATGCCAAAGCTATATATTGTGTGTGTGTCTGTGGCCTGTGGGGCATGCATGTATGTATATATAGCCCCAGTCCCTAGATGATGAATTCAAAAGTTGGACGTATCATTAGATCAGATCATCAATTTAAATTCCAAGACAGTACACGATCTACCTTAATTATAACTAACTTGCTTTCTAAGTAGGTTGACAACAACAATATATAATGTTTAAGTGTTAATTTTTTTCCCAAAACATTCCCTTTAGTCATAATATTATTGTGACATGATCATTTTTTATTATCCACCAACAAAATTGTTGAAATGCATGCCATTAAATATAAAAACATTTCGACATTTTTTTAATACAAAGTGAGTTGACCTGCTATAATTTTATTTTTATTTTTTCCTGAAAAGATTTCAGTACAGTGCACTTGCCGCTATGGTAATTAATTAACAAAATTCCGCTTTGATCTCCTCAAAAACGCCAACTCTTTCACCTATCGTGGACCGCGGTCCCAAAATGACGTCGTTTTAGTAAGTGGGAGACGGAGCCCCGTAATTGACACTACAGTTCATTCCAAGAGATACTGCCTTACATTTGTTTTGATATTATCGAATGAAACTGTAGTTATATCAAAATGTAACTGTAGTTGTGTTGAAATGTAACTGCAGTGTATATGAACAGATACTGAATAACAGTTTCACTTTTGTGTTTTTATATTATCGAATGAAAGTGTAGTTATTTCAAAATGTAACTGCAGTTGTGTTGAAAGGTAATTGTAGTTGTGTTGAAATGTAACTGCAGTATATATGAAAAAAAAGTGAGTGGCGCGAATTCATCCGTCTGTTTTCATTAATCAGAACGACGTCGTTTTGGGACCGCGATCCACAATGCATTGTGGACCACGGTCCACGATATAATTTGCGCTCTTTCACATCACAGTTAAGATATGGAGAGAAATAAATTCGTGGGTTGAAATAAATATACTTAATATGGTAACAATGTGGTAATACGAAAACTAAGGGAAATTTTTGTAATTTACCAAAAATAGAGAGGGAGAAACAAATAAGCGGGAAATAGAGTGAAGAAGATTCAGTATTGATTCTGGAAGACTGGAACGGTGCCTGAGCTGAATATCGGAAGGTGATAGTAATGGCCAAAACCCGAGATCGGCGAGTAGGGCCGAGCACTAGCCGGCGGAATGATCGACCCGCCTCTTCGCCAAACCAGAACAACGACCTAGTAAAGTCTCGCACCAAGACTCGAGATCGCAAGCTCATATCTTTCTACATTCTTTTCTTCATCATATTTCCGGCAATATCTGTTTTCGTATATAGGAAACTATACTCTCCAGCTACTGTGGCCGATTCTCGTAAGCCATACCTTTACCAACACGACTTGGTCAAGCCCGACTTGAATTATCACGAAGTTCTCACTGTATGCATTGTTCTCAGTCTCCGCAGTTTCCGTCTTTTCAATTCTGTTCACAAAAATCTCATTTTGGAAAATTCTTGAGGTTTTTGTTGGGTTAAAATTTAAGAATTTCAGGAGAATTCAAAGGTGTCTGAAGATTCAACCGAAACTCCCCGGCATTTTCAGAATCCTGTACTAGCCTACATTACGCCCTGGTAATTTCATATTCTGGAATTTGAATTTTCCGTGATTTCTCTGCGTGGTGGTTGGATAATTGTTAATGAAACTATAGCAAGCTTCCAGCTTTGCAAAAAATGTACCATTTTGAGTATTGGTAGGAACAACAGGTTTCAAGGAACTAGAGAATTTACTGGGTTCTAATATTTTGCAGTCTGAACAAAATAGTACTAATTTTGGCTTTTTTGGTAGCACATGAAATGAACAAATATACAATGTAATTTATGTTTTTTACAAGAGCTAGAAGTTTATTCCTTTTATATATATGGCACAAGTATTAGTACTTCCACTTTATTCCTAAAATTCTGTTCTTTGATATTGGTTCCTCTTCTATTGTTGATTTCCTCAATGGTCTTTGAGGTGTTTGTAGTCATAGGCTTTAGATTGTGAGAGATGGTTTTTGTGGTGATACTTGTGCAGGAATTCAAAAGGTTATGACCTTGCCAAGAAGTTTTGCAACAAGTTTACACATTTGTCACCTGTTTGGTATGAACTAAAGAGGTATGAGAATTTTCATTATCTTAAATCCAACCTTGTACCGACAGCATGTCATATCCTATTGCTACTTGTCCGACTGTTTTATAACATTATCAACAACAATAATCTCATGCTTGTGTTATAAATCGTTATGTTGGTGTTGACATAAGTTGTGCCTTGTTAAGGTGTACTTTTTTTCCTATCTGAAATTATAGAGTGACTGTGTTATTCTCCTGTATGTTAACTTTCTGTCTGAGTTCAGCAAAGGTACCGACTTAGTTCTGGATGGAAGGCATAATGCTGATAAAGGATGGATTTCAGAAATTCGAATGAAAGGAGATGCTCTGGTAGAGATTAAAAACCACTTCTAAAATTTCAATTTTAAGTTGCAAGTGGTTCAATTGCAAATACCATGATTATATTATATACAGTCTAGTGAGGCTTTTAGAACTTCTAGTGCTAATGTTAATTTGTATCTTCACTGTTCTAGATTTTACCCAGAGTTGTTCTGGAAGCTATCCCTATGGATCTTCTTAAAAGGAAGGGACAGAGGGAGAAAGCAATAAGAATTATTATAGCAGAGTGCAAGTAAGTCTTCATTTTTGTTGTTGTTGTTGTTTGCATCCCCCAGTGTACTTTTTTAATTTATTTGTTTATGCCTGGGCAGTGGTGGGCATTGTTTCTTTTCTTTTTACTTGGCAAGTACAATTGACCTTAACTTAATCACATGAATTGGGCTGTGTTTTTATATTGCTGTCAAATAATTGCGAGAGCTAAACAGTGCTCTACATTTTGTTTGTTTTTAATGATTTCTTCTTTTTTTTTCTTGCTCCTGTCCCTAATGCATTTCTTGGTGATCATTCCATGTTATGAAGGGAAATGGAGTATGATGGCATTGTTCTTGAGTCCTGGTCAAGGTGGGCAGCTTATGGTATCTTGCATGATCCTGATGCTCGAAATAAGGTAAAGCATTGACCATTGGATGTTTTAGTGTGTGGTTCTGGTTTATTTGAAAAGTGATTATTTTATATGTGTAAGCTTCTGAAACTTTATCATGTGTGTCCTCCTTTCAAGATGAGCCACATTAATCTTTCCATATATTGCTCCTACATTGTGTCTTTTTCATTATCCACTTTTTTGTTCCAAACATTAAAGAAACTATAAAGTGATGTAAATGTTTCTGCCAATATACTTGCGAGTTTTGCATTTAAATATTTTTTAAAATTTGCCTCAATTTAATTTTCTTTAATCCTTAAAACTGAAGGAATAAACTAATAAACTGTAATTTGAGAGAGAGAGAGAGCTGTCTTCTATTTTCTGGATTTTAATATGAGCTGTTTGGCTGTATGGAAAAGTTTCTATCAGTCACACTAATGAGCTTACACTTGGTTCACTTGCCAGGCCTTGCAGTTCATAAGGCAACTTGGAGAAGCCATGCATTCTGTGAACTTAGAAATGAATAACAAGAAACCTCTGGAGTTAGTTTATGTAATAGGCCCGCCACATTCTGATAAGCTGCAGGAACATGACTTTGGGCCTGAAGATTTAAGAAGTTTGGGCGACACTGTGGACGGTTTCTCTCTTATGACTTATGACTTCTCAGGGCCTCAGAGTCCAGGGCCAAATGCACCTCTGAATTGGATACACTCTACATTGCAGCTTCTTCTTGGTGCTCAAGGAGTTGATCAGAGATTGGCTAGAAAGATATTCCTTGGCATCAATTTCTATGGAAATGATTTTGTCATTTCAGGAGGTATATTGATGTCATAAGATTGTTCCAAGAGCATAATTAGTTTAGTCGTTTCTGTTACAACAAAACTTGTCATTCACTTGCTAAATTATCAATAACTTCAGGTTTAGGCGGTGGGCCTATTATAGCACACGAGTATATATCGTTACTGGAGAAGCACAAGCCTGCATTGCAGTGGGAGGAGAAGAGCGGTGAGCATTTCTTCTTGTACACTGACAATCAACATGCCAGGCATGTAGTATTTTACCCGACGCTCATGTCACTTGCAAAGCGGCTTGAGGTAGCTGCTTCCTGGGGTGCTGGCATCTCAATCTGGGAAATTGGGCAAGGATTGGATTCTTTTCTTGATATTTTGTAGTGCAGAACTTTTGGTTCTTTGTTATGCTTCCTTCATAGCCACTGTAACACAATTGTTCCTTTTCTTAGCTAAGTACTATAGGACAAAAGCTGTGTTCTCTCATATTAGTCATATGCTGTACCATATATTTTCCGTTAATTTTACTGGAATTCAAGAGCATTTGGAGTTTTCTTAAGTATTGATTCCGATCCATAATTTAAGATTATAATCAATCATCTTCTCTTCCATAAAATTGAGGAATTGTACCAAGTTGTACTGTACTGTGCATATTGAAGTTGTACTACTACTAATACTATCACCGCAGGAGTGGGCATTCTGAGCCACACAATCAAGAAAGTCATCCAAGCTCTGTGATCCTATCATAACACATGTCATCCAAGTATTGGGAGGATACTTCCACCTCAGCAACATGCCATCTTCCCCACCACACCAACCAAAAAAGTGAGAGCCAAAGCCAAAAACTTGACAGATCAGAAGAATCAAAGTTATGGTATAGCTACAAGCTTCCATCAATCCTCTCAGAATCTATAGAGAATTCGCTGCTAAGGGGATCAAGATTTATGCTATGGAGGCTGTCAATGCACTGAGATTGACTCCACTTTCTGTTCTTTCTGAGAGAAGAAATGAACCCAGAAAAATCCCATTGCTACCCTCTTCTTTACCATTCAAGAGCCTCTCTTCTTCAAACTCCACAGAGGCTATATCAAGAAATGTTAAAGGGGGGCTAGTGCTGCTATCTTCTGTTATGAGCTCTGGCTTAGCTAAAGCGCTGACATATGAGGAAGCCCTTCAGCAGACAACAACTAGTGTCACTGACTTCGATCCAAGTGGGGTTATTGAAACTGTGACCACTTTTGCCGGTGACAACCCTGTGATTGTAGCTGGCGGCGTGGCAATTTTGGCGGTGCCCCTTCTCGTGTCTCAGTTGCTGAGCAAGCCTAAGCCATGGGGTGTTGAGTCTGCAAAGACTGCTTATGCCAAATTGGCTGATGATGCCAATGCACAGTTGTTGGATATAAGGCCGCCTCGTGAGCTGAGGGAGGTTGGGAGCCCGGATATCCAGGGCTTGAAGAAGAAGCCAGTTACTGTGAGCTACAATGGTGAGGACAAGCCCGGGTTCTTGAAGAAGCTGTCTTTGAAGTTCAAGGAGCCAGAGAACACCACATTATTCATTCTAGACAAGTAAGATTCTTGAAGTTGTTATTTTTCCCCTCATTCTTTCATTGGACAATGATTCACCAGATTTCAGATTTGCTTCTGTTGCCAATGAGTAAAAGCAAGGAATAATACTTGCATATGTTGTCTTGTTTTTGTGTGGAACTCTTGCATGCTAAAGTTGCAGAAGAATTTAAACAATTGACTTCTGGGAAACCTTTTTTAAGTAATGATCGAAATGGTATGAAACAGCCTAATCAGGAGCTAGTAGGCTAGTCATATTTTGTAATGTGATGCCTTGATAGGTTCTAGGATACGATTATGAAGCAAATGTTGTTTTCTTGAAGGATTTTTGCCTTTCATATTTGTAGATGACTAATCTTTTCCAATGATAGACGACATTTCAAGGGAGAAAATGGCCTGAACATTTTGCATGTATTGAAGATTTATGCGATTTCATTCTTTGGGGTGGAGAAAAGGAGGGGACTGGGGCATTATGCATATATAGCATTGTGAGACAATTGATAATCATATCTGAAATTCAATCCCTTCTTTTTTTGGATTGTAATGAAGCCAGATTTGATGGTAGCTCGGAACTGGTTGCTGAGCTAGTTACAGAAAATGGCTTTAAAGCTGCTTATGCAATTAAAGATGGAGCGGAAGGAGCCCAAGGATGGATGGTTACTGCTCAACCTTCTTATTGCTTTGATTGTTTTGTTTAAGAAACTGTTTGCTCAAAATACACTTCAATTGCTGCAGAACAGTAGTCTCCCCTGGGCACTTCCTAAGAAAACATTTGGTCTTGACCTGCGCAGTCTTACTGATGCTTTTGGGGTATTTTTCACATCCTTCTCTTTTCAATTATGTACACGTTAACTCTGTTTAATTTCTCTCCCACATAAATTTCACCTTCCTAGTGATCAGTACTGATCTTCCTCGGACTATTTTGCTCCTAAACTTTTAAATATTTAGTTTTTATTGGAATGGAAATAAACAAATATCATATCATCTCCGATCCGGTGAATTGCAGGAAGGTGTTGATGCGGTCACAGTAGGCCTTGGAGTTGCAGCAGCAGCTGGAATAGGAGCATTGGCGTTTTCAGAGGTCGGGTTCAAGTCATATGTTTTCTTTTTCATCTACAGAGCTTATTTTCTTGTTTCCATTTTTCAGGTAGAAACAATTCTCCAACTGCTCGGTTCTGCTGCAATTGTTCAAGTTTTCAGCAAGAAACTTCTGTTTGCAGAGGTTTGTCAGTAATCTAAATGCAGTACAGTAGATGTTCTATAACTAACTTACTACAACAGACCATAAATGAAAATTAAAGCTAGCTTCCTTTAAACTATTTCCACTTTTCCCCTTTCAGGACAGAAAGAAAACACTTCAACAAGTTGATGAGTTCTTAAACACCAAGGTTGCTCCTAAGGAGCTTGTTGATGAGATTAAGGTAATAATATATGCTTTTTCTTAATCTGAATAGTGAATATGTATATTTACACTTGTCAACTGTGGAATTCGATCAGCAAATAGGGAAGGCGCTTCTACCAACTTCGGGAAGTAGCAAGGCTCTACCTGCACCACCTACAGAGGAAAGCCCTCCTGCAGCGGTTGAATCAGTTTCAAATGTGAGCATTGCAACACCACCAAAAGAAGAAGCAGCGCCTCCAGAGGCCGCTCCAGTGATCAATTCAGTCGCTAAAACAGAAGTTGTCAAAGAAGAAGCACCTACTGCAACCCCAAGACCGCTTTCTCCATATCCAAACGTAATTTCCTTTTCATATATAGTAACCGTTTGGTTTGATCATTAAATTATCTGATTGCTATGGTTGTCTCCATGAGAAATACAGAGAGAGGTGCTATTATAAGCATCCATCCTCGCCATTATTTGTGTATGTAACACATTACTATACACATCTATCTATCTGATCTGTTGTCATTATTTGTGTGCAGTACCCGGATTATAAGCCTCCATCCTCGCCAATGCCTTCACAGCCATAGAGTTGTACTCGATATGATCGATCTTCTTGCAGATTACAGTGTCGAAGTGCGTATATTAGTTACACATGCAGGTACTTGTTTGTTTGTCCAAGAATTATATATCAAAGCTAGCTACTTGTTCCGATCCTTGCAAGATTTTTGCTGTTAGATAACTTTCAGCGCAAGATCGAGCTAGAAGCTAGGAAAATTCCCAGGCGCTACTAGGCTGGGTAGCTAGAGGCCTTGGCTTTAATTTTCTTGATGTCATGTCTGCATGTATGTTTTACTCTAATTTGTATTTTCACTATATATGTTTGATTTGATGTAGATGTAGTAGTTCAGTGTGAACGTGATTATAACATAAAAATTACAAATATTATATATGATGGGAATGAAGTCAATAAATGCATGAATTATGAACTACAGAACAGGCAGCTCGATCCCATCTGATCTTATTTTGCTTCATTAGTCAATGTATGTATGTATAACGTTTATCATTATATTATATTGCTTTCGGTGAAAATTGACATTTTAACTAAGTGTTATATAGTCCGATCTGGCCATATAATATATAAAATATAAACGACCACACCTCGAAACATTATATCCACAATTGTTGCAGGTCTCAGATCCGATCCTGCAACTGCAAGAGTAAACAATCTGTAACCGAATTATATATTTAAGTTGAATTACAGTGTGGGCTGCGTAGCCATTATTGGCATGTAAGTATGATTAAGCAAGCAAGCAAGCTTGATTATGAATAATGAAGTTAAGTTAGCAACTTAATTAGCTAGCATAGCATTTCATTCTGTGATTGTTGGCAGACATGGACATTATATAGATTTGTGGGGCAAAACATGTCGGAACTTGCTTATTATAAGTATCTATATGTGTGTGTGTGTGTGAAAAAGTCACGGGAGTGGACTGTAGGTTGTGTAGGCGGTGAGTCCATGGCATGTTTTGCGCGCAATGCAAGTGAGATATTTTTGTTTGTTTAATTAAAAATGGATATACAATATACATACAGTATAAGATATGGAAGAATGAAGTGGATGAGAGTTAATTTTTTTTTTTTTTTTAAAAAGTAGTATATATATATATAAATTAAATGGCATATATAATATATATGACAACTACAAGTCAAAGTTATGGAAATGAATAGTTGAGTTTGGTTAGGACTAGCGGTTCTTTGTTCTTGCATGTTTTGCAGGCACTGCCACTCTGGACATGCTGCAGCAAGCAAGCATGCCAAATATAATGCAGACAAAATTTATGAACCCATCCCATCCATCCACTACCATTTCTATCTGCGTGCAGTGCGTATATCTAGTAGTACGTGTATAATATGCAAGCATATATATATACATATATCTTGACGGCTATATATATATAACATACAACATCTATCATATATCAGATCAGACAACATCGGCGGCTTCCTCACTCTTTCATTATATTACCACAAACAACCTATCTACCTACCTTAGCTTCACGCACTCCATCCTTTTAATTTGGTGTTTCAATTCCTCCTTATTCTCTCCTCGATCACTATGTCTAAACAGCAGCAGCATCCACAAAAGAAATGCTCAAAGATGAGCAATAACCAGAGTTGCACCAATACTGAAGGTTAGTACGTACTTGGCACATCCCGTTCCGTTATAAAATAATAATTATATGAAACAACGGAACTAGCGAACGATATGATTTCACCCAAATTTTTGTGTTGATGAACTAACATTATTCACATTATAATCTGATTAGTATGTACGGTACGGTGTAAAGAAAATCCTATATATGTATGTATTCTTCAATTTTGGAATATATATATATGTTTGTATATAATTAATTGAAGTACGTGGCGTGTTAATGTGTGTAGAGGTAAGCAGCATGGAGTGGGAATTCATAAACATGAGCCACCAAGAAGAAGACCTTATTTATAGAATGCACAAGATTGTCGGCGATAGGTAATTAATTAATTAATACCTACTACTATACTATACTATACTATACTTTATTTAAACCATCATGGCATCATTATATTATTATTAACACATTCAAATCTAGATTATTATACTCCCAAGTCCCATCCATCCATGTGTATATATATTATATTAACAGACGATGCATGTGATGAAGACAATTATACTGATGAACATATATATATATGTATATAAATGATGGATAGATATGTATGTGTATTTGGTTAGGTGGGCATTGATAGCGGGGCGTATACCGGGCAGAACAGCGGAGGAAGTAGAAAGGTTTTGGATAATGAAACATAGTGATGCTTTTGCCGACAAAAGGCAACATCACAACAGATAGATCAGTTCATCTCATCTTAATCTTAGCAAACTATCTATATATTATATTGCAGCATGTATGTGTTTCCCGGCCCTATATATGGTCGACGTACGTACGTACATTTCCCATTTCATATTGAACTAGTTGATTTAAATTAGTGTGATCGACTGCTTCGCTAAATGTTTCATTATCTATGTTTCCTTTCCAATGTTACTCATCAATATAATTGACCAAACTTTTGCATATAATGCTCCTCGGCCTGTGTAGTGTGCAATTCATATATGTGACTTTTTGGTAATTAAGAGAATTTAATATTAGTTCGTATAAGATATAAACTTATCACATCTAATGAAGATGTTGAAATCAACAAAAACCAAGCTAATTAGAGAAACGTTGTCAAAACTCAAAAGTGGATTATATATATATGATGAAATATGGTCAAAATAAATGATGAACAACTTTCCCTAAACCGGCCACCACGAATTGAAGTGGATTATCACATTTTAAGTCATTTTAAAAGTTGAAACTAAAAATGGGTGGTTTTAAGTGTTTGAATTGGGCCTGCGTTGGATTAGCCCTTTTGTGTCATTTGTTTTCACAATCATAATCTGAATCGTACCAAACAAGTTGGAAATAGTGATTCAAATGGCTTGGTGAATACATTAAGAAATATATACTACATGGCCCCCTCATTTCGTCCTCCTACTTGCTAGCAGTCACCTTTTCTTTAGAAGGGCGAAGTGTCTCATGCATGAATTTTCATTATTAATCTCAACTTCTATTCCTTTTCATAAATTTCGATGTAGACATTTTTTATGACTCACATAATAAAAATATCTTATTTAATTTTGTTTGTTATGCCACTAAAGTAAAAGTAAGGGAGTAAGATTTAATTTAAAAGTACATGTAGTAGAACTCAATACATTAACCTATAGTACGTCCTTTATTTTATGTGGTCCTTGTAACATTACCATACGCATGTACGTATCAGTTTCATATGAATTATTCATTACACATACGTTGCATTACCACAAACTAACCTAGGTTACGTTAGTTAGAGCATCTATCTTAATTCTTAATGCACCAACAATTTTCTTCTTCCAAAAAAAAAAAAACAAAAACAAACAAAACAACAAAAGAAAAGGTTTATGTATCACAAAAGTAACAAACAATTGTACTGTCCTTCACTTTTTTACAGTAGCTTAGTAGAATTGTCCTCCACTTTTCTACAGTTCATCGTTAAGACAAATCGTATTATTAACGTTGCACTTTTCTGCCCTTTGTCTCCGTCTTCAATTCTTTCCATATATATTATATTATTTTTCTGCTCTTGTAATGTTGTGGAGGAGGATGATCTCAGATCCCATCAAAAATACCTTTTTGCAGCTAGCTAGACATGGATAAGCTAGATTGAGGTGAATTGATATATGCCACTTACCCTTTTGAGTGGTGTGCGGTGCGGTGCAATATATCTACCATATATGATATATGTTGGCACCAAACCAAAATGAATAATAAATCAGATAGATGCTGCAGCTAAGGGACCAGCGACAGTCCAATAATATAATTAATGTATGTGACTACTGACTGACTACGTAGGTAACGTAACAACCAAACGTATAGTTACACAACGTACGTACGTACACACGTACAGTTTGCGATTTTAACGACCTGACGACTCATACATGCAAGTGGTACGTTGGTGTAAATGCGACAAAAAGCTACCATTTACTTTTCAAATTTGAATTGGAAAACAGAATAAGAAGAAGATGGATGATATGGGGAGTTAAATTGGACTAATTCCTTGCCCACAGGCCACAGTATATTTTTGGTGGGGCCGCCTCCTTTAATCATCATTATTTCTTTCTTCACGCGTTTCCCACTTTCAATTTCTTCCACTTATTTTCACTCATTATTCCGCCCTTCTTCCTTCTCACGTACACGCCCAAAACGTAAGCTCAGTAAATCTCCTTCGTTTGAGGTAAATTGTATTAACAAAAATTTTGTTCAACCAACTTGATTGAGATCTTCAAGTTAAATATGACAATCATGTTCAATACAAGTGATCATCCTTTTTTATTTGCATTTTTTGTAGTGTTAAATTAAAAATATATAATGTGTCATTATTGTTGACTTTATTAATTTATTTGTAAATTAGTACATTATTGTGTATATACAATGCATGCATCTTATTAAAGTTAACTTAAGATTAAGAATGATGCGTGCAGCTGCAGGCAAAATGAAGTTAGGAGTGAATTTTCTATCAAATGGAAGCAAAATCAAACGTGGCAAATCTATATATAAGATTACGTTGTAGTAGTGGTGGCCTTTAACTACTATTTCTAGTTTGTTATCATTAATTACGTTGTAGTAGTGGTGGCCTGGCCTTTAACTTCTAATTTCTAATTTGTTATCATTAATTTTCGTACTATCATAATCATTTTGCTCTTGAATCATATCCCAACTTGGGATTCCTCCTTAGAAGCACCCCAATAGTTATAGATTTTGAGAAATTTTTGCAAGTGTGATTAGGAAAAAGAATATGGAAAAAAGAGAAAAATAAATAAATAAATAAGCTTCATTAACGCGCCCCGACTAGGAGCTATGGTTGCGTTTCAAGCGACCATGGCAAGAATTTTGTTTTTCCTTGGTGAGTCCCACAATTATAATAAAAACTAACGTTTTGCAGGGTGATCAATTTTCTTCCCTCTCATCTCCTGCATAAGCATTGCTTCCTCAAAAATCACTAATGGAGATGCTCTCATAATCATAGAATGACTAATGTGAATTTAGCCCCGAAGGCATGTCTCATAATTTAACTATTACTTCGTACTAAAAAAACTTTAATTTTTTAAAAGATAATTTCAGGCGTAACTTAATAACCACAAATTTTTAAATTCTACTTCATGTTGCAATTAGTTTTAACTTTTTCAGTTTAAGTTAGTTTTGGACAATTTAAACTGATTTTCCTCTTAATAGTTTTAAAATTGATTTGTCCAGACTCCAGAATAAACAAACTTTCTGTAAATCAAAAGATTCTTTTTTTTTTTAATTATTATTTATTACACACAGACACACACACACCCCTTTGCTAATATTTAATGTATATTCATGAGATCTGCATGGAATTCAACATTTAATTAATTGATATCAAATAATAAAACATCAACCTTCATTATTATTAGTACCTATCAAATACCAAAGTTTACTTGGAATGATTCAAACTTTAAAGGAAGTGTTGCATGAGGTGAGGAGATGATTGTACTTTGCTATCAATTGTCCATCAAAGAATATCCATCCTGCCATTTATTTATTTATTTTTGACTGTATTATAATAGAAAACAGACACTTGAAATTGGGAGTTGGGAGGCACAATGGTTGGTATCGGCCCCACAGGTTTGAAACCAACTAATTTCAATATAAAGTCTCCATGAGCTAGCTATACTAGCTAGCTTTCTTTCTTTCTTTTTGATTTTCTTTTTGTTTGTTAGTTAAAAATTACTTTTAATTTAATTTGCTTTAACTACCCGTAATTAATAAAAAATTATACAATAATAAACTATATATATATTAATATACATAATCTCATCATCGCTATTAAATAAACAGAAGTTAATTAATTAACTACCTTCTTTGAAAAGAGATTAATTAAGTTTTTTTCAAGTATCTTTCAAATAAAAATTAATATGGATGATATATAATTCACTTTACATAATTTTTTTTTAAATATTGACATTGTTATAATAAGGTTACAATAATTGAGTTCATGCCCATTTTCTTCTAACGTGGGTTAGCGATATATATCTTAAATGTTGGACTCCCTTTAACAAATAACCGATTTGTAATTAAGGTGTATGCAATATATTTCCCCATTGTTCATGTGCGGCCATTATGGTCATCAATGAGGCGTTTTCCTATACTAGTATTTCTACAACACCGTCATTCAACAAATATGCATGTCTTGCTAGGTTGAGTTCTTGAAATTGAACAAAGATCACCACTCTGTTGATTTCCGAGGGTTGCGAGCTCCTACTTTAGACTTTCCCAAAGCACTTTACTTTGTTAAGAACCTAAGGCTATATTGCAATATCTTTGGATTTAACTAAAACTTCTAGATTGAGCTATGTTAATTTATTTAGATTAATATGAATTCATTATATATAATTTCATCAAACATCTTAATTTCATGAGAACTCTAAACATATTGTGCAAAATCCTTTCACATTACATAGATGTCGTGCATGCATGACTCATGATTTGTTGCTAAAACGGATGAAAATTAAATAATTGGAATAATACTTTCAAATCACTTTTTTTTTTCTTTTCAAAATAATTTTTATATATCACGCCGTACCTGACTAGTGTGTACATAAACAGTAATTCAACTGTATTTGGAGAAATCATATTAAAACAAACAAAAATCCATTATTGATGACGAAATCGGAACTTTAAAAAAAAAAAAAAAAAGCAAGCTAGATTATGATATTTAAAAAAATCATTATTGGGAATAAATTAAAGTTGATGGAGTATATATTTTACTCGGTCCAAAAGACTTGGGTTACACGGCCATTCACCAACAAAAACGTGCACTGCCCAATCCCCTCTCTGTACACATCACTAGTCCAATCCCCACATTAACTTTTCCAACCGGGTGCTTTGCATGTTCTTGGAACTGAGAGCGACATTTCTTTATTGTTTATTATATACTATGCTTATCTCTAACTACTTTCAAAATAAATCTAATTACTTTATAATTATAATTATAATATAAACCTATATTATAATAATAAATTAAGAGATCGATATCTATATTCTGTTAGGAAAATGAGTTGTTACCCACTCTTTAACCACTTTAGTTGTATGAATAGTATGCATTGAAGTAACCTTTTTACATTTTATATATTTAAAAGATTTACGTCATCATCTACCTATACAATCTAAAATCTAAACCGTGATCATAATAGATGTATTATATAATTTGTGGAGTTTGGACTATAAAATAAACAAATAATTTTTATATTTATTTAAGATTATTTTCATATATTTTGTCAAATTATATTATTTGAACAATATTTAATCTCAATGATTTTATAAGGAGGATTACTATTTTAAAAAATTGATGTTATAATATAAAATTGGAAGTAGAATATAATATGACTATATGAGTTAGTTAAAGAAGCTAGATTGGAGAAAGTTCTTAGGTGATGCCAAGCCACCTATGGCTATGGCTATGGTCCTAAACCAATCTCTTAATAGATTTTCAAAGTTTTAGATTATTTAATTTGCATTTTGTGTAATACTTCAACTTCGCACGTACTATATGACACATAAACCAAGATTATTCATGAACATGAACAAACGTATTTAAATATACATAGTAATTTGAGATGTAATAGTTTATTAAGTATGTGTTATCGGTAAAATCTGAATTTTGTATAGTACCTTGTTGCTGCTAGCAAAACAAAGTTAAGATTATGAATTTATTTTAAGATAATTGATCTATTGATTTATTTCTCAAAACAACAATTTCATTCCAATATTCCATATATTATATATGGACAAAATAGCTCTCAGTCAAGTATGCATTTTCAACGTAAAAGTCGAATCTTAAATTTGTTTTAAACCTACCAAATTCAACTTAAAATTTCAATATATGTCAAAAAAGATTATCACATTATAAAAATATTACCAGATATTCCAAAAATTTTGAACTATATTTAATTTGATTTGTTTGAAAGGTATATATACGTATAATAATGTATTTCCCTTTTATCTTATTTTATGTGTCTGATTTTGTTAACTAGACTTAACCGAAGTTATTTTTAATTTAATCTTTTATAATATTAAGTTTAGTATTAATATATAAAATTAATATATTTTAAAATTATATTAAAAGTGTTATTAAACGTACAAAATGAAATTAAAAATAATTGTAAAAATACGAAAGAGTCGGTTTCATTGATCCAACCTAAATCTTACCTTAGATTGCAAATACTAATAATGTATGTATAATGACCCAGCATTTTGAAGTGTAGCATGGGTCATACACCCGGCCTCACATGCACAATGACAAGAATTCTTCATTTTGCCAAAAATTATTGATAAATCATATATATATGCACCATAAAAGCATGGGGGACAACTTCTATGAACAGCAGTACTCATGACGATGAATTTTTTGGATGGACATGCGTAATCCTGTATTATTTCACAATTTAAAATAAAATTAAAATATGAGTATAATAACGAAATATATACCAGACTTATTTTTATCTCGATAAGTATAAAGCAATCATCAAATAATAATAATAATAATTGTTCTCCAAAAAATAATAATAATAATAATAAAGCTTGGTATAATCAATCAGTGTCTGCCTTTACCAATTACAATCAGTCGTTTTTCAATTACCAAGCACCAAAACTCCGTCAATCAACAAAGATGAGCAAGAAAACAAAAAGAAAAAGAAAAAAAAATCTGAGACGTACACGCGGCCATTCGGCATGTTATATTAGATATGGTTTCACTACTACGTAGTATTGGAATTGCGACAATAACATTGTTATTGTGGGTTTTGTGGTCGGAATTGAATGGCCAGCGTAAGCTGCGGGCTGGCTTTTGTGGGGCAACAATTTCAACGTAACTGTCCAAGATTTTGTGATACCTCAAACAACATAATTCGCTCTCTGAAATAAAAGGTCACAAGTTTAAATTTCAGAATAGGTGTTAGCTGTTTAAATAAATTGAAAAAATACGTATAAACAAATACTAATTTTAATATAATCAATACTTTAAGAAGCAAAAAATAATTGTGGGCACAGGAATTAAATGGGATTTTGAATTTTGATGAGCAACAACGCGGAAAAGGGCTTGAAGATTCTTCCTTGAGTCAGTCACCATATCCTTCACCATCCATTTTTTTTTTTGACTCTTGAAATTAGAAGACAGTGGAATCTTCCTTTGTGGAAATTGTTGTGATTTTTCTCTGATTCAAGTTGTGATCTATAACAGATCTCAATCTCAATTTTATAATGAATTGATAGGATACAAAGACATGACATCTATATCTATATTTCGTATTCAATCAATATTTTTATCATTATAAATATTGGAAGTGATATATTCCACCTAAAGAACGGGTACACTAATGAGTTAGTTGAGCCAAAAGTATAAGCGACAAACTATAAAGTTTGAAATTCAATTCAATGCTTTGTAAGAGTAACTAAGTGTTGAATACAGTGTTGAATACATTTAATTAATGCGTATGAATGAACAAATCAAGAACCACACAATCTTGAATTTTTAATAAATTTCTAAAGTATTTAATGTATAAGTCATGTTTCGTAAAATAATTAGCTTATCAACCAATTTTGACTTATTTGACTAGATATTTGACTTGTTCAAAGAAAATTTTTCAATTAGTTTTTTTCAAAAAACAAAAATTATATTAAAGAGCTATCCGCTAATAGCTCATTTACCAAACACATCCAACAATAAGTTAATGTTATCAACTTATCATTTTTTATAATCCAATCAACTAACAGTTATCAATAAACAGTCATTTATTGGCAATAGATGGTGGGGTTTAAGACTTTGTTGGAACATCTTAATCAGTCATTTAGACGGACTGAATGACGCGTGAAAAGAGAATTAGGAGGAGGCCATGTGAGAAGAAGAAACATGAATGTTAATGTGGGATGGATTCTAATGTTGTGTGTGGAATTGGAGGAGGAGAGTGGTCCCTTTGAATGGGTCAGCACAGTGGATGGGATGAAGAAGAGTTTTCATTTTACTGTTCTTTTGTAGTCTGAAAGAATGATGACCATTTCAGCAAAAATCTTCTATCTTTTGGGTTTTCAATTTTCCCGTTTTCCTCTTTTTCCCCTTTCCACATCTTTTCCTCTTTATATCCCCTCCCCTTCCTCCTGCTCACTACTTTCATCCTCATCATCATTATAACAATCATACACCATAGTTTAAAGACTCCCCCTCTCCCCACTCACATTCCCTCACCCTTCTTCTCCAACAAAAAAAAAAAAACGACAAATTCAACCCATTTCCATCTTCTTCTTATTCTGAATTTCTAAACTTGTTTGAGCTTCTCTTATCTTGTTTGTTTCTTTACAATGCAAGCTTGTTCCCGTGATTCAAGACGATTCTTTGGTGCTTAATTGGATCAGGGAATTCTATTTAGAATAGAAGCTTTGTTGTGTCATATTTTTGGTTGTTGAGGATGGAAAAGGTTGGAAACTCTCTAATCATCAATGAGTTAACTCAGGGGAGAGAGTTGGCAGCCCAGCTGAAAGGGCAGTTCGATTCTTTTACATCACCGGAGATATGTGAGCCACTGGTGGAGAAGATCCTTTCTTCCTATGAAAAAGCACTCACACTGCTCAACTTCAAACTCTTTTTTGGAGGAGACCCTAATGCCATGGATTCCCCTCTTCCTCTTCTGGCTAACAATTCCAATGTTTGTCCCACCGGCGAAGCCTCCGATGGTGATTCCTCCAAGGAGCAATGCCATGTCTTCAAGAAAAGGTGAATTTTTTTCCCTTAGCTTGTTTTTTCT
This sequence comes from Ipomoea triloba, assembly GCF_003576645.1. Classification (NCBI taxonomy): domain Eukaryota; kingdom Viridiplantae; phylum Streptophyta; class Magnoliopsida; order Solanales; family Convolvulaceae; genus Ipomoea; species Ipomoea triloba. The sequence continues at coordinate 199,578 of NC_044919.1, forward strand.
CTTGGAATCTTGTGTTATGCTCTAAATTTTAATTTGTTTCTTGGAATATAATTGCAGAAAGACATCTCCACAGTGGAGCAAACAAGTCCGGGTTTGCTCTGCCTCAGGTTTAGGAGCCAACCTTGATGATGGCCATAGCTGGAGAAAATATGGGCAGAAAGATATTTTGGGGGCTCATCACCCAAGGTAACAATTTTCTAAACATTATTATTTGTCCTCTGTTTTTCAATGCCTTTTGGATCTTGAATTTGTTGTCATTTGAGTCTGGAAATTCAACTTTCAATTGGGACTGCCAGATATTTTCTCTTAGCTTAGCTTACTAGTCAATTCTTGAAAGAATTTAATGTATTAATGTTAGTGTTTGTTAAGAACAGCAGCCATGGAGGCTCCCTGTTTCATTAATTGTTCCAAGGAGTAGTTGTGCAACTTGGGTGTTTTTAGTTCTGCAGCATTCTACTTTATTGTTCCTAGGAGTTGTTGTTGGTGTATATGTGCAACTTGTGTTTTCAGTTTTGGCTGCATAAATTTTGCATCCATTATGTGGACCCTCCATCCACTTCAGCAGCCCTTTTTAGTTTTTACTACATATATATAGGTAGAGTCATTGTTGAATATTGAAAAGTTGTTCTTTTTCTGGGTTAATAAATGGTGGTCCATTGTTGTTACTGCAGAGCATATTATAGGTGCACTCATCGCAACACGCAAGGCTGCTTGGCTACAAAGCAAGTTCAGAGGTCTGATGGAGACGCTTCTGTTTTTGAGGTTACATATAAAGGAAGGCACAGTTGCAAAGCCTCTCATCCGGCAATGATTTCTGGGGAAAATGAGAGGCCAAAGCCTCAGTTTCAGGTGCAACAGCCCGAGGGAAAGCAACTGCAAGCACAAAGCTTGGTGCTTGACTATGGACTAAATCAGAAACTTGAAACCTCCGAAGAGGATCATGTTCTCCCTCCCTTCTCGTTCCCGCCTACAATCAAATGCGAGGTAGCAGACAAGGAAAATAACTTGCTCAAGTGCTGTTCTCCTTCACCGTTTACCCCTCCATCAACATCGGAGGAGTGTATGTACTTGTCATTTTTGCCTGGCCAAAATGATGATGATGATTTTGGACTGAGCCAAATTCTGGACAGATCAGAATCTGATCTCACTGATCATATGATTTCAACCCCAACTTCTGTCACCAACTCTCCTTTCCAAGATTGGGATTTTCTAGCTGATCAACCTAATCTTGATGCAACCGATATCTCAAAGTACTTCTCCTGATAACTCTAATTACTATTCTGGATTAATTCTGTGTAGCTAGCTAGCATAAATAAGTGTTGAGCATCGCCTGTGGAAAGGGAATCTATTTTCTCCTGTCGAAATTCAAATTTCCATATAATTTTGCATCTCTTACCTAGAAATTTAGAGGAGCTGCTTTTTCTTTTTTCTTTTTTTCTCCATTTGAGCTTGTTCATGTTTTTCCAGTTAACAGCATTAGCTAGAGTATTTAGTCTGATAAGGATTCAATGTATGATAAGATTAAGAGGTTGTGTACTTGTAGGAAACCATGTTTCAGCTGCAAATTGTTATCTTCATTTCAACTTCAGAGCAAATCATTCTTAAAACATACATACATAAAGCATTTGAACATAAAATGCTGTTTGGAACAGGAAACTAATAACTGTAGTTTAGTTAAGGAGATTGCAGAACTTCTTGGCGCATTCTAGACTTCCGCTAAGTATCATCTTATAATCATATTTGTACTCAAATCCTGCTTCTTCCAACTTTCTTGAACCCCATTTTGTCTCCCTCATTGAATCCTCAATGAACCTGACACAAAAGCACACATTCAAATCATCAAATTCAAACCTTTTAATCTCCAAGTTGGCACCTTTAACAGTACGGTAACATAGTACTCACTCTTGAGGGATGGTAACGAGGGAGGAATGATGCTGATAGTAAGAGGCAATCTCGACGGATTTTAGGTAGTAGTTAGCACAAAGAAACCTGCCATTGATGTCTGAATTCTTGATGCAGAAAACATGCGCTGCAGTTACATCTTGTATATGTACAAGTGGAACTTTTGACAGCAATTCCTCTAAAGACCTCAGCATTTCATACCTATTCTTGTCCCTTGCAACCTGTGAGACGATCAACCCCACGCTTTCAGGTATCACATATTGAAGTGTCTCGAGGCCTCCAACCAGGCCACAAGCAAGAGACACCACTTGTATGCCTCTCCCATTGTAGCTCAGCACTTCTTTCTCTGCTGCTGTCTTTGACTGCACATAGTTCTGCAAAGAGAGCATCAACAAAATTACTGCACCCAGAAATCAAGAAAACTATTATTAAAAAAAAAAAAAAAAAAAAAAAAGAAGCTGCAGATATATACAACATACATACACACATACCACAACCAAATCAATGGGGTATGGGGTTGGGAAATTGGAAGGAGTCCAACAAGTCTCGTCCATGGAGTTCTTGAAAGTGGTAACGTCTTCGTGGTTAAGTGGAGCTGCAGCCATGACAGAGGCAGTGTAGATGAGTTTCTTCACAGTCCCTGATCTTATACACGCATCCACTATACTCCTCACCCCATCCACAGCTGCCTCAGATGTGTTCTTGTACTATAGACAGACAGCATATAGCATGTCATATGTTGAACTAATATTTCTCTAAAATTAAAATATGTTTGATTCATGAAATTGCAAAAATATAATTTGTAGACAGCTCCAAAATCTATTTTTTAAGACAAGGGAAAGGACAACTGACAGAGTAAATGAATCTAGAGAAATTATATATATGCAAACATCATAGTTATAGATCTGACAGTAACACAGAAACAGAACCTTAGAGCTTTGGTGGTTGTGGAGAAGAGGAGTAGCCAAATGGAGCACCACTTGACAGCCATGAAGGGCGGGAACAAATTCATCTGCTCTGTATATATCTGCCTCAAACAGTTTCAGATTCGTTTCTGCACCAGGAAGTCCTTTCAGAAGCCCTACCTTTGTGGAATCACCTATATATTTTAATTTACTCAAAAAAAAATCAGATTTTTAGACCCCATTAAATAAGCAAGATAGCCATTAATGGAGGGTATTTGTTTCACCTAAATTTCTGAGAGTGGCATGCACTGTATAGCCTCTGCTCAATAAGGTTTTGATGAGAAAAGAGGCCAGGTAACCTGCACCTCCAGTCACACAAACATTCATCATCTTCTTCTTCTTCTTCTATCCCTGTGGAGAAATGGGTGAGTGTACGCTTATGTAAGGTTATATTCATCATTTTGTCGTGTTAAAGAGTAGTAGTGGACTTGGAATATAATAAACAGACTTTTCCACCATTTAAAAATCAAGTTTTTGGATTAGGTTTGGGCGGATTTTAAATTATTTTATAATAATGGAGATATTGAATAGTTGTACAAAACTAATCAATTGAGACAAATTAAACATTTGAAGTATAACGAGTTCATCAGGCAACGGCAAATGTCTAAAGGGTAGAGATAGTGCTATTACAGTAATATAATACGGAGTATCTGAATTTGCAGGCTAAGCCATGGTCATGGACTCATGGTGAATGATTGATTGTCAGTGACAAGCTAATTATATAAATAATACTCTGGATCTCACTCAATGCACCTACAGATATTAATGTTAGCTTCAAATTAATAGGTTGGTCTGATAGAGATTAAAAAAAAAAAATAGAGTTCAGCTCGATAAGTATGATGGTTTGTTAGCTAATATTAATGTTAGTAACTATACGTTAGCTAATATTAATGTTGTTTAAAATCATAAACTGACTGGTCCTGGGCCTCAGGCTTGGGCCTTCATGTTAAAATACTGTGCAAGGCAACTCGCCCAATTAAGCCCAATCCATCACCATAAACTAAACTTAAGGAGGAAGCAACCTACACCTCTGGCCCATATTGGGAACATTGATAACGATAAAGTGAACAACGGGCCATATTTAAATCAATTCCGTAAACAAATAATATTCATAAGTAGTGCACGACAACCCATTATTGTCCTCCTTCCATTTACGTCAATTCTTTGTGTCGCTCTCTCATGTCACTTTGAATTTTTTCTCCATTTTTTATTTTAACCCAATGCAGTAGCTCAAGTGACAAGTGAGCTCTCTTTGTGGGGAAGAATTTCGAAAGAACCCTGGTTGACGATTCTTAAACAGACAAAGATATAAAGTGAAGGTCATAAAATCACTCGAAGCGATATAGAAGGGATTCCTTTGCTAAATAGTGGACAACTCCATTCGTGGACACCCTAACAAACTTGATAAAACACATTAGTTTTTTTTTTCTTTTGAAATAAACACATTAGTTAATTGACTCAACATATAAACAATAATGTCCAAGACATAATACATATAGATTCAATTTATTTATTTTGATTTGGCTTGGGTGGTTAGAGATGTCCAAATCTCCTCTCACAAGCTAATAGAATCATCTACCACATCTTTCAAGGATTTTTTGTATGTGAAGAAGCTTTTCATACTTCAACACCGTACCACTTGTCGCTCAGGTCCATTCATCACGCAACTGCAACTAGTAAATACATTATTAGGGAGTATATGTTAGTATTTAACGTTCGTGGTTAAAATCATAACTTATGTCACTTAACGTAACATATGATAATATAATTGATCAAATATGGAGTTTGTATCTGAAACGCTCTCAGAAAGGATGACACCGAGCGGTCGCCGGAGGAGCAGGATCTGTTAGAAAGAAGTACGAAAAAGTCTAAACGGGGCCGAGAACAAGAGGACAGAGTTGGATTTAAGCCGGATGATGAAATCATCCAAGAAACTCCAGTATCTGCCGGGTTGAAATCGCCGGAATCTGCACAGTGGCGAACTCCAGCGGCGATACCCAGCCATGCATGGCATCAAGAAAAGCCCCAGGAGCGGCCTGAGGACGAGCTGGTCTCGGATGAAGAAGCGATGAACGAGGATGAAGCAGATCCGATGTGCCCCGTAATTCCGGTATCGAAAGAAGAGAAAGAGAGGCTCCGTCGGCCATGGAGAAGATCCCTCATTGTCAAAGTTCTTGGGCGAAAAGTCAGCTACTCATACCTGAAACAGAGGTTATTCAAGATGTGGAGACCGGAGGCGACATTCGAGTTGATAACTCTGGATTCAGACTTCTTCTTGGCTAAATTCGAAGCGCTACGAGATTACGAGTTCGCCAAGTTCGAAGGCCCATGGATGATCATGGACCATTACCTGGTTGTCCAAGAATGGAAACCCAATTTTGACCCAAGGGATTCAAGAACGAGTAAGCTGCTCGCGTGGGTGAGATTTCCGGCTCTCCCTGTAGAATATTTTGATGACGACTTTTTGGTCAAGATAGGGAAGAATGTGGGAAGACCTATTAGAGTGGATAATACAACAAGCCTTGTCTCTAAGGGAAGCTTCGCTAGGATCTGTGTAGAAATTGACATATCCAAACCCCTAATTTCGAAATTCACACTTGAGCAGAAGGTATGGCCGATTGTGTATGAAGGACTGCACATGGTATGTTTCAGCTGCGGATTATATGGGCACAGGGCAGAGCAGTGTGGAAAAGGGTCGCCAAAGACATCGGAGGCTCCGGCGGCGGAACAGAACCCGGGGCAAAACAGAGGGGCTCAATCGACAACTCGGTATGGACCTATGAACATATCCCAGACTGCAGTTCATATGTTTAAAGGTGACTTTGGTCCCTGGATGCTGGTATCAAGGAAAGAGAGAAGAGGCAGAGGAAGGGGAGGGGGCCGTCCAACTACAGGCCACCAACAGTATGCGAACGCACCATACACCCCAAGATTCCCGCAGGGAGTAACCGGGACCCATTCAAGGTTTGCATTATTAGAAGGGGTAGAAGAAGAGGAGCAGAACTCAATGCAAGAAGAACGAGGAAATGCAGCAAATGCCCTCTACTCAACTGTGGCCCTCCCTAGGATTAGGACTAACCAACAACAGAAGCAGACAAGGGAGCACCAATTCGCTTTTGGTGGGCAGCAGGGTGCTAGCGGCTATCCGAGTCAACCAATGAGATACAATACACCCCAGCGAGGAGGGCATAGCCTGAGGGGTGGCAGAGGAGGGAGATCAAGGCAAGCGGCAGCCGAGACGGAACACACAGTAGTACGAGGATACAATAAAGGAAAGAGCATAGTAAGCACTGTCGTTGGTATGGAGGCTGAGCAACCGGAATGCTCACAGCCCGTCCCTGACAACACCCTGTTAGGAGAACCACCCGACGTGCCTAGAATCTTTGATAATGATGAACCTCCTGATGAAGCGATGGAGGACATGGAGAATGAACCGGGTCGTTCTGACCCCGTGTCTGCTGCCCAGCGGCGCTCTTGAGCGCTCATGGTTTGGTTTTTTGTTTTATGTTAATATGATATGTCTAGTATGGAACTGTCAGGGTGCGGCATCAAATCCCTTTCGCCGTGCTCTGAAAAATTATTCTCGTATGTATAATGCTTCGATTGTGTGTCTATTAGAGCCTAAAGTGTCAGGGAACCAAGCGAATACTATATGTTCCAGCCTTGGATTTGAAGACTGGGTTCGGGTGGAAGCTGTCGGTTTCTCGGGTGGCATTTGGATTTTCTGGAACCCCATGGTTAATGTCAGTGTGTTAAAAACTCATCCCCAATTTGTCAATTTGCAGGTTGACGACAAGAGATCTCAACCTTGGCTACTAACTATAGTATACGGCAGTCCTAACCTCATGCTACGTAGAAGATTGTTTACAGATTTATCATTGCAGAACCTCGGCTCCCATCACCAATGGCTGGCAATTGGAGATTTTAATTCAGTAACAGGCTCTAATGAAGTTAGTAACTCGGAATGCTTCAACCAAACCAGATGTGCAGATTTTAATGAGTGGATCTTTCGAGAGGGACTGATGGATCTAAAATATCGAGGGGCCAAGTTCACTTGGACAGGAGGAGTGAACACTCAATCTTACAGAGCTGCAAGGTTGGATAGGGCACTTGGAAATACGGAATGGCTCCTTCGTTTCCCCGATGCAATGATAGAACACCTACCAATGGTGGAATCAGACCACACTCCCTTGCTACTCAACACTAATCCAGGTGACAACCCGGGGGGGGGGGGAGAAGGAATTTTAGATTTAATGTGGCATGGACATTACACCATAATTTCCTAGAGCAAGTTCAAGCGGTATGGGATCTAGAAGAAGAATTGGGTACAAATAACAAACGTGTCGCTGAAACGCTTACTGAGTGGAACAAGAGGGTATTTGGGAATATATTTCATAGGAAGAAAAGGTTGCTGGCTAGGATAGGAGGGATACAACGGTGTTTATCTCATCAGATGAGTTCGAACCTTATGAAGTTGGACAAGAAATTACGGCTGGAACTTGAGATCACACTCCAACAAGAAGAAATGTTGTGGTTTCAAAGGTCGAGAGAGGAGTGGATCACATCCGGCGATCGTAACACTAGGTTTTACCACTTAGCTACTTTGGTTAAAAATGGAGCTCATAAAAGTAACAAACTGAGAAGAGAGGATGGAAGCTTGATCATGGATGAGCATCAGATTATTGAATATATTCGAGTTCACTTTGAAAAACTATTTACTGAAGAACAAAACTTGTATTACCAGCAACGGAGGCTTGTCCGATTCCCAAACCTGAGTAATGAAGAATGGCGAGAGATGAACAAGCCCCTCGAACCAGAGGAGATCAGGCATGCACTGTTTGAAATGGAAACATGCAAATCACCAGGACCGGATGGGTTCAGCGCAGTCTTCTACCAGAATGCATGGGCCATAGTGGGAAGGTCGTTAGTAAAATTTGTCATGAAATTTTTCAATGATGGGATGCTGCCAACTGACTGTAATGACACGCTGATATGCCTAATCCCCAAGGTTCCGAATCCAGAAACAGTGAACCAATTAAGGCCTATAGGATTATGCAATGTCTCATATAAGTTGCTAACCAAGGTGATGGCGACACAGATGAAAGCAGGACTTAAGAAACTGATTGGCCCATATCAATCGAGTTTTGTACCCGACCGACAAATCTCGGATAACATTCTTGTATTTCAGGAAGCATTGAACTCAATGAATACGAAGCAGGCGGCATTAGGCTGGATAGTAATGAAAATAGATCTAGAAAAAGCATATGATAGGCTTTCCTGGAATTTTATTGATAACACGCTAGATGAGGCGGGTTTCAACGATGCTTGGAGAAGAAGAATCATGACCTACATATCCTCTTCAAGACTGGCTATCACGTGGAATGGTACTCAATCAGAATGGTTTAAACCAAGCCGTGGAATTAGACAGGGAGACCCCATCTCACCCTTATTATTTGTACTTTGCATTGAAAAAATTAGCCATATGATATGTGATTCTAACTCAAAGGGTGCATGGAAAGGAATTAAGATAACTAGACAAGGTCCTATACTTACCCATTTACTTTTTGCAGATGACATGGTGCTGTTTGGGGAGGCTTCACAAATGCAAGCTACAGAGATGAAAAGATGCTTGGACGAATTCTGCATGATGTCTGGACAAAGAGTGAATTACAACAAGTCTAGCATTTATTTCTCTAAGAACACCTCACCTGATGTGCAGCAACAGATAGTAGAATTGACTGGGATCCCGAAGGTCTCAAATCTAGGAAAATATCTAGGAATACCATCGATTCACGGCAGATTAAAAAATGATTCATTCTCAGGGATCCTCGAAAGAATGCAAAGCAAACTAGCAGGTTGGAAATCGAAAACTTTGTCACTAGCTGGTAGACAGGTGTTGGCACAGTCAATCCTCTCATCGATCCCGTTTTACACAATGCAAACCACACTAATTCCCACAGGAGTCATCAACAGCATGGAGAAATTAACCAGAAGCTTCTTATGGGGCAACTTGGATGGGGAAAGAAGGTGCAACTTGGTTAGTTGGGACAAAGTTACTAGAAGCAAAGAGAATGGTGGCTTGGGGATTCGGAGGCTCGCCGAGATGAATATAGCATTTCTTGCGAAGTTGGGATGGCGATTAATGATGAATGAAGATAGCTTGTGGGTCCGGGTGTTTAAAGCGAAGTACGCGATCCATTCAACGGATTGCACGCTATGGAGGTCAAAACCCAATATGTCAAATGCATGGCGTGGTATTCTTAAGGCAGTCCCTACCCTACAACATGGCATCAGAAAACTAGTGAGGAATGGTAGAAATACGCTGTTTTGGAAAGATGTTTGGCTAGGTGATACACAACTTCAGAACATATCCCATTCCCCGATCCCACCAGAAGATATCAACAGGTCGGTGGCTGAGTACTGGGACACAGGGTGGAAGTGGAGTGAACTTCAGAATCTATTACCAAGTGAATGTTTGAACAGTATGGCAGCTGTTATAATTTCTGAAGAGGATGGCGAGGCAGATTTGACGGGGTGGAAAGGAGTCTCGAAGGAAACCTTCACGGTAAGTTCAGCATACATCATTACGGCAAACGAAGGAACATCAATAGAAGCAGCCAAATGGAATGGTATTTGGAAATTGAAGATCCCAAATCGGATCAAGACATTTATCTGGTTAGTTAGGCATGGGAAAGTTCTCACTAATGAAAATAGAAGGAAAAGAGGGTTAACAGAGGATGACAGATGCTGGTACTGCCCTCATGCGGTTGAAGATGCAGATCATGTGCTACGTCACTGCCCCCTAGCAGCAATGGTATGGGCTAAAATATTGCCAAGACATCACACAAGCCATTTAACTCGCCCATTCCTAGAATGGATAGACAATGGTATATCATTCAGAAGCACTGGGAACAACCCAGGAGATGACAAAGTTTTATTCGCTATCACGTTATGGTGGATTTGGAAGTGGCGCACTGATGCCATCTTCAATAGTAAGACGATCCCTGTGCAAGCCAAAATCAACTGGATTATGACCTAGTGGTGCGAGATCAACAGCGCATTCAACAGAGCTGAGAATCAACAAAAGGTAGCACATCAAAGAAACTGGAAGAAGATGTGTTGGGCAAAACCACAGGAAGGATTTATGAAGATGAATGTTGATGGTTCAGTAAATCTGGTGAATAGCAGAGCGGGCTGTGGAGGAGTTTTAAGAGGAAGCAATGGGGAATGGAGAGGTGGCTTTGTAAACACCATTGGGAATTGCACACCGATTCAAGCCGAGGCATGGGCGCTCTTACGGGGCATCCAAGTTGCGAACCAGTTGGGATGCAGAAAAGTAGTCTTCGAATGCGACTCGAAAGAGGTGGTGGAGTTCATGAACAAGAACGCCACAGCCAACACGGCCATCCATAATATTTTAACAGCCTGTAAGAGGGAACTACGACAAATTGAAATATGGATGATAGCATGGGTTGCACGGGAACAGAACATCACAGCGGACAAACTGGCAAGTATGGCTTGCACGACTGGCGGTGGTCTCCACATACTCAAGGAACCACCAGATGTAATAAAGGGTACGTTAGATGATGAAGCAGCAGGAATTCCTTGTTGGAGAAACGTCTATGTAAATTGTTAATACAACGTAATGAACACCATGGGTAACCCCCTTCTAAGTGAAATAAAAAAAATATAATTGATCAAATTGTAGTATACATATTAAGATGGAAAGCACCCAACGTACTGTTGGTCTTGCAGGTTGATATGAAATTGAGGATAATTGTGGCGCGATTTCTGCGGCTGAAACAAAGGAGTTGGCGCAGAGGAAACGCCCAGATATGGAACCATTTGGTGCTTTTATGGCGAAGATATGAGCATCGCACACATCTTGTATGTGTACGATTGGGATTTTCCCCAGCAAATTTCAGTGACTTGTGTCAATTCTCGTGGTGGATGAGATGTGAAAACAGAACCGACACAGAGAAGGGACAATACCATAAACACGTATCTCCTCCCACAACCCCCAATGTTTCAGCTGCAAATTCTTATCTTCATTTCAACTTCACAAACAAATCATTCTTAAAACATACATACATACATACATAAATAGTATTTGAACATAACATGCTGTTTGGAACAGGAAACTATTAACTGTAGTTTAGTTAAGGAGATTGCACAACTTCTTGGCGCATTCTAGACTTCCACTAAGTATCATCTTATAATCATATTTGTACTCAAATCCTGCTTCTTCCAACTTTCTTGAACCCCATTTTGTCTCCCTCATTGAATCCTCAATGAACCTGACACAAAAGCACACATTCAAACGTTTTAATCTCCAAGTTGCATTGGCACCTTTAACAGTACGGTAACATAGTACTCACTCTTGAGGGATGGTAATGAGGGGGGAATGCTGCTGATAGTAAGAGGCAATCTTGATGGATTTTAGGTAGTGGTTAGCACAAAGAAACCTGCCATTGATGTCTGAATTCTCGATGCAGAAAACATGTGCTGCAGTTACATCTTGTATATGTACAAGTGGAACTTTTGACAGCAATTCCTCTAAAAACTGTTGGGAAAAATCCCACTGCCCGTGACAATCAAAATCACACACCCGACACGGTGCACAAATACGAGATAATATATAATAGCACAAAAATAAATATGAATACAAGGAACACAAGATTTACGTGGAAAACCCCAAAACGACGGGGAAAAAACCACGGGCCACCAACAACAACAATTTCCACTATCACAAATCTCGGGTACAAAGTTTTAGGCTACCACATGAGCCATACATCCACAAATCATCAAATACAACAACTCCTAGGCCAAAACATTCTTCAATATTCACTGGCTAAAAGGAATAATATCTCGTACTCAAAATATTCAATCTCCAAGACTAGGATAAAAATGAATACAAATATTACGAGATTATCCAAAGAGATGCCTGGAATAAATACAAGCTGACCTCAAATATTTGATAAAAATAGTACCCAAGAGCTTCGGCAAATCCACGACAAAGTTGCGCCAAAAATGAAGAAGAAAGAAAATAGATGATTTTTCTTCTTCCTTGGAACTCTTGCTGCCGAAAGAAAAATTAGAGGAAGAAAGTGGATTTCCTCTTCTGCCTTATGCTTCTGCCGAAAAAAAAATGGAATGAATGGGAAAACAAAAATTCACTTTTTCCTTCTCACAACTGCCTTAATGGAATGGGAACAATACATATATCAAGGAAATTGGTTTCCTTGTCTTCACATGCTGACAAAGTGTGCTGCCAACCACTTCCCTTTTCCTTCCACTACAATTTGTATTTTTGTTATTTTATTTATTCCTTTTCACATAGGAGGGACCCAACAAAAACCTCAGCATTTCATACCTATTCTTGTCCCTTGCAACCTGTGAGACGATCAACCCCACGCTTTCAGATATCACAGATTGAAGTGTCTCACAGCCTCCAACTAGGCCACAAACAAGAGACACCACTTGTATCCCTCTCCCATTGTAGCTCAGCACTTCTTTCTCTGCTGCTATCTTTGACTGCGTATACTTCTGCAAAGAGAGCATCAACAAAACTACTGCACCCAGAAATCAAGAAACAAAAAAAAAGAAGCTGCAGATATATACAAACATACATACCGCAAACAAATCAACGTGGTGGTAAGGGGTTGGGAAATTGGAAGGAGTCCAACAAGTCTCGTCCATGGAGTCCTTGAAACTGGTAACGTCTTCGTGGCTCAGTGGAGCTGCAGCCATGACAGTGGCAGTGTAGATGAGTTTCTTCACAGTCCCTGATCTTATACACGCATCCACAATACTCCTCACCCCATCCACTGCTGCCTCAGATGTGTTCTTGTACTACAGACAGACAACATATAGTCTGTCATATGTTGAACTAACATTTCTCTAAAATTAAAATATGTTTGATTCATGAAATTGCAAAAATATAATTTGTAGACAGCTCCAAAATCTATTTTTTAAGACAATGGAAAGGACAACTGACAGAGTACATGAATCTACACAAATTATGCCTCTTTGATAAATAGTTAGCCTATTAGTCAAAATTGGCTTATTTGACTTGGTTAAAAAATCAATATAAATGCTTGTTTATAACTCCAAAATGCTTGAAAAGCAACTTTTTCAATTAGTTTTTTGAAAAAAGAAATTATACCAAGCAGCTATTAGCTAACAACTAATTTACCAAACACTTTTCTACAATTATCAATTAATTATACCCTCTAATCCAATCAGCTAATCTAGCAACCATTACCAAACATTGACAGTAACACAGAAACAGAACCTTAGAGCTTTGGTGGCTGTGGAGAAGAGGAGTAGCCAAATGGAGCACCACTTGACAGCCATGAATGGCGGGAACAAATTCATCTGCTCTGTATATATCTGCCTCAAAAAGTTTCAGATTCGTTTCTCCACCAGGTAGTCCTTTGAGAAGCCCTACCTTGGTGGAATCACCTATACATTTTACTCAAAAAAATCAGATTTTTAGACCACATTAAAGAAGCAAGATAGACATTAATGGAGGGTATTTGTTTCACCTAAATTCCTGAGAGTGGCATGCACTGTATAGCCTCTGCTCAATAAGGTTTTGATGAGAAAAGAGGCCAGGTAACCTGCACCTCCGGTCTTCTTCTTCTTCTTCTTCAGTGTACTCTTATGTAAGGTTAGATATTCATCATTTTATCGTGTTAAATAGTAGTAGTGGACTTTTCCACCATTAAAAAATGTTTGGGCGGATTTTAAATTAATTTTATTTTATAATAATGGTGATATTGAATACTTGTACAAAGCTAATCAATTGAGACAAATTAAACATTTGAAGTAGCGATTTCATCAGGCAACGGCAAATGTCAAAACTCAAAAGGGTAGAGATAGTGCTATTACACTAATATAATACGGAGTATCTAAATTTGCAGGCCAAGCCATGGTCATGGACTCATGGTGAATGATTAATTGTCAGTGACAAGCTAAAATAATACTATGGATCTCACTTAATGCACCTAGAGATATTAATGTTAGCTTCAAATTGATAGGTTGGTCTGATAAGATCTCACTTGCCTTCACCTCTCATCTGCCATTCTATACATACATGTAGTCTTGGTATTATCATGACTGACTGGTCCTGGGCCTCAGGCTCGGGCCTTCATATTAAAATAGTATGCAAGGCAAATCGCCCAATTAAGCCCAACCCATCACCATAAACTAAACTTAAGGAGGAAGCAACCTACACCGTACCTCTGGCCCATATTGGGAACATTGATAACGATAGAGTGAACAACGGGCCATATTTATATCAATTCCGTAAACAAATACTCCGTCGTATTCATAAGTAGTGCACGACAACCCATAATTGTCCTCCTTCCATTTACGTCTGTCACTTTCTCATATCACTTTGAATTTTTTCTCCTTTTTTTTTTTTTTTATTTTAAAGAAAAAACAGCATATCATTAATAAACATTAAGCATAAGAGAATTACATATAAAAGGAGGATCATAAAACCACTCCAAGCGATATACAAGGGATTCCCTTGCTAGATAGTGGCAGCTTAACAAACTTGATAAAACACATTAGTTAATTGATAATATCCAAAACAAAAAAGACATAATACATATAGATTCAATTTATGTATTTTGATTTGGCTTGGGTGGTTAGAGATGTCCAAATCTCCTCCCACAGCTAATAGAATCATCTACCCCATCTTTCAAGGATTTTTTGTATGTGAACCCTTTGTGAAGAAGTTTTTCATAATTCAACACCACTTGTCGCTCATGATCATTCATAATGCAACTGCAACTAGTAAATACATTAGTATTTAACATACGTGGTTTAAATCATAACTTATGTCACTTAACGTAACATACGATAATATAATTGATCAAATTGTAGTATATATATTAAGATGGAAAGCACCGTACGTACTGTTGGTCTTGCAGGTTGACATGAAATTGAGGATAATTGTGGCGCAAATAGTTAGCGATTTCTGCAGCGGAAACGAAGGAGTTGGCGCAGAGGAAACGCCCATACATGGAACCATTTGGTGCTTTCATGGCGAAGATATGAGCATCGCACACATCTTCTATGTGTACGATTGGGATTTTCCCCAACAAATCCTCAACAAATTTCAGTGACTTGTGTCCAATCTCGTCGTCGATGAGATGTGAAAACAGAACCGACACAGAGTAGGGACAATACCATAAACACGTATCTCCTCCCACAGCCCCCAATGCTAAGCTCACCACTTCTAATCCTTCTTCATCATTTCCAATTTTCAATATTTCTTTCTCCGCCAATGTCTTGCTTTCCATATAATCCTTCAATTTTATATATGTAGATAGATATGATGAAATTGATAAGTGATGTTTTTAATTTCCAGTGAAAAAGAGGATTAGGTTAAAATAGGTTGAGCTGTCTCGATCAATTATTACTGTGAACTTAGCGTACCATTAGGCTATCATTGGAATGGTGGAAAGGAAGAGGGAGAGGAGTCCAGCACGTTTCGTCCATGACGCCTTTGAAACCATTCCCGTCTTCTTTTAACGGCGAAGCGGCGCCGGTGGAGGCGGTATAGATCAGCCGCCGAACGCTTCCGCATCTACTGCAAGCATATGCCACGTTCTTCACTCCCTCCACTATTTCATCCACGTTCAACCTTCCGGCTTGCGGTGTGGGCGTTGCCACAAGGAACACAAATTCACAGCCATTGATGGCCTGTTCGGATTTGTTTAAAAGATCAGCTTCGAACAACTTCAGTCGCTCATCGGCGCCGGCGAAGCTCTTCAGCAACCCCACCTTCGACTCCTCACCTGCATATATATATGAATTATAAACAGATCGATCGAATTATTCATCATAAGATCAGATCAGGCGTTAGGTTTATTTAAGAAAAGGAGAAGCTAAGCTAGCTATATCGCCTGGCCTGCATACGTACTCAAGCTCCTAAGCGTTGCATGAACAGTGTAGCCTTCGTCTACAAGCTTCTTCACCAATGAAGAGCCCAAATAACCTGCACCTCCGATTACACAAACCCTATGCCTGCTCTCCTCCATTTCTAAGTTGCCTTCACCTCTTTAATTTCTTGCTTTATAGTCCACTCATGTCAAATCACCATAGCTTACTCCTACCTAACTAAGTAGGTAAGAATTCGAACTTGTAACCTTGTACTTTGGATTGAACTTATAATCTTGTTATTACAAGTGTGGGTCTCTTATATTTTGACTAGAATTATTCCACCTATTCTGTGGACTCAAATCCACCTTATAGCATGATCAGAATCTAATTTACATATTGAATGTTGACAATTTATATATTAAATGTTTATAGTATGTAAATTGTATTGGATTCACTTTGGAAGGTAGAGCGGAGTCTTGGTATAACTATTGTTCTATGTCTTCTTGTATTATCATGACTGGTACTGGGCCTCAGACTCGGGCCTTTATATTAAACATTGTAATATAATGTCAACGATGGAAATTAGTATGCAAGGCAGCTGGCCCAACTAAGCCCAACTCATCACCATAGAGGAGCAACCTAGACCTCTGGCCCATATTCAAGCACGGATCAACGTGCGATATGTGTCCCTAACGAGGATTAGCATTTGTAACACATATACCCCTCCCCATTTATGAGGGTAGTAATTTGGACATTTACTCTCAGCAACGGAGAGAACCACTACCCTGCCTATGATAGAGCGACCATCATTAACCATAGATCATGGAACATCGTGTAATGTGGATCACTGATATAATCATATAAGGTACATTTTTAATATAGTGAAGATACATTATTTGTTTACTATATGTAAATTATTTTAATATACATTTAGTATATTAAAAATGTACTTTATGTAAATGGCCCACTTTGATAGATCATAGTTCATGGTATAATTTGTCATAGAGTCAACAATGAGCTATAATTTGATTGATTATGTAAATAAATAATATTCACAAAGGACAATACCATTTATGGTAATAATGCTACTGCAATATATTTAGATAAATAAACTACAAAATATAGCAATAGTTCTCAATACATAATGTTTGCGTGTCCCCCTACTTGTTACATGTGCTCAACTTTTATACTGTACAATAGTAACAACTACAATGATGTGGATTAACAGCCTCATAATAAGTGCAACAGATTGCCTCTATAAGTGTCTAAGCTCCTCAATTAAGGGTCCGTTTGGAAAGCAGGAAAATGACTTCTGGAAAATGTTTTATGGAAAATGAGTCATTTTCCGGAAAATAGTTTCATTTCCAGTGTTTGGATGCATTATGGAAAACTGTCTTTGTGTGTTTGGTTCATTTCCTGGAAAATGGATAGAATTGTATAATTAAACATTGTAATTGTTTTATTTAAAATAAAAAATTATAATAGTTATTAAAAATGATATTTATTAAAAAAATAGAATTTATAAAAAAAATTAAAGAAAAAAAAATGTAGCAAAGGTTATCGCGTCGGCGGTTTCCCCACCTCCTTGGTCCATGGCCATGGGTGATATGGCTTGGTTTTGGTCGAACACATGTGAAACAGCTATTCTTGCGATTCCGGAAAATGACTTACAGAAACAAATTCTGTAAGTCATTTTCCGAAAAAATGAACTGATTTTCCTTGGTCAACGGAAACATTTTCCGTTGACCACATTTTTCGGACGTTGCCAAACACAGAAAACTCGGAAATCATTTTTCGGAAGCCATTTTACAAGTTACCAAACACACCTTAAGAACAGATAACAAACTCAAAAATTTATTGAGCTCATAATCATTTAAGTGTGATCCAATACACCTAGGTATTATTTCAAACGGCAAACTATATACATAATAAGACATAATACATATAGATTCAATTTATGTATTTTGATTTGGCTTGACTAGTTAGAGATGTCCAAATCTCATCCCACAACTAATAGAATCATCTACCACATCTTTCAAGGATTTTTTGTATGTGAACCCTTTGTTAAGAAGCTTTTCATAATTCAACATCACTTGTTGCTCATCAGGTCCATTCCTCATGCAACTGCAACTAGTAAATACATTATATGTTAATTAGTATTAAACGTATATGGTTTAAATCATAAATTATGTCACCTAACATACGATGTTATAATTGTAAATGAACAAAATAAAATATATTAAGATGGAAAGCACCCTACGTACTCTTGGTCTTGCAGGTTGACTGGAAATTGAGGATAATTGTGGCGCAAATAGTTAGCGATTTCTGCAGCGGAAACGAAGGCGTTGGCGCAGAGGAAACGCCCAGACATGGAACCATTTGGTGCTTTCATGGCGAAGATATGAGCATCGCACACATCTTCTATGTGTACCACTGCGATTTTCCCCAGTAAATCCTCTAGGAATTTCATGGAGCTTTGTCCATTCTTGTCGCCGGTGAGTTGTGAGAAGAAGATCGAAGGACACTGTTCCGGGACAATACCATAAACACGTATTTCCTCCCACAAGTCCCAGTCCTAAGCTCACCACTTCCAATCCTTCATCATTTCCAATTTTCAATATTTCTTTCTCCGCCAATGTTTTGCTTTCTATATAATCCTTCAATTTTAATTTATGGAGATAAAAGATGAAATTGGTAAGTGATATTTACCCACTAAAAAAGAGGATTAGGTTAAAATAGGTTGAGCTTTCTGGATCAATTACTGTGAATTGAACTTAGTTTAAGCGGGTTGCAGGGAGGTTATAAGTTCAAGTCTCAAGACAATATTTACTCTTTGTGTTTTAGTAAGTTAGAAAGTAGTTATGAACAAATATATAAGGTATGACATTGTAACAAGTCAGTAGTACTTAAAATAAAAAAAAAAAAAAAAAAAAAAACTTACCCTCAGGCTATAATTGGAATGGTGGAAAGGGAGAGGGAGAGGAGTCCAGCGTGTTTCGTCCATGACGCCTTTAACGGCGAAGCGGCGCCGGTGGAGGCGGTATAGATCAGCCGCCGAACGCTTTCACATCTACTGCAAGCATATGCCACGTTCTTTACTCCCTCCACTATTGCATCCACGTTCAACCTTCGGGCTTGCGGTGTGGGCGTGCCACAAGGAACACAAATTCACAGCCATGGATGGCCTGCTCGATCTCTTCGGATTTGTTGCAAAGATCAGCTTCGAACAACTTTAGTCGCTCATCGGCGCCGCCGAAGCTCTTCAGCAATCCCACCTTCGACTCATCACCTGTGTGTGTGTGTATTATAAACAGATCGATCGAATTATTCATAAGAAAATGAGAAGCTAGCTAGGTAGATCGCCGGCCTGCATACGTACTCAAGCTCCTAAGCGTTGCATGAACGGTGTAGCCTTCGTCTATAAGCTTCTTCACCAATGAAGAGCCCACATAACCTGCACCCCCGATAACACAAACCCTATGCCTGTAGCTCTCCCCCATTTCTAGGTTGCATTCACCTCTTTAATTTCTTGCTTTATAGTCCACTCGTGTCAAATAACACTTCCTCATCTTATCTGGCTATTCTATGTCTTCTTCTTTTCTTTGGAGGACCACAACTTCACTTACTCTATCTAACAAAAGACCATCAGAAAATAAATCAGTCTAGGTTACCCATAATTAAATTATTCAGGCCAAGTAGATAAAGATTCAAACTCGTGATCTTGTAATTACAACTGTGAATCTCTTAACATCTTGACTAGGATTACATCGCCTATTCTATGTTTTCTTGATATTATCATGCATGGGCCTTCATATTAAACATTGTAATATAATGTCAAAGGATGGAAATTAGTATGCAAGGCAGTTGGTCCAACTCATCACCATGCATGGAGGAAGCAACCTAGACCTCTGGCCCATATTCAAGCATTGATGATTGATCAACGTGCGATATGTGTCCCTGACAAGACCCTTCCCCATTTATGAGGGTAGCAGTTTGGACTTTTACTCTCAGCGACGGAGAGAACCATTAGTCTGATCTGCCTAGGATAGAAAGACAATAATTATATCATAGATCATGGTTCATCTTATAAGATGGATCACTGATATAAAGTATATTTTTAATATAGATCATGACTCATCTTGTAAGATAGACCACTGATATAAAGTATATTTTTAATATAATGAAGATATATTATTTATTTACTAAATTTTCATTATTTTAATGTATATTTAGTATATGAAAAATGTACCTTATGTCAGTGGCTCACTTTGATAGACCATGGTCCGTAGTATAATTTGTCATAGAGCGAACAACAAGCTCTAGTTTGATCAATTATGTAAATAAATAATATTCACACAGCCAATTCAAGAATCTTGTGGTCCAGTGACATCAAACTCTTCCCTTTATACGGGAGGTGGTGGGTTCGAGTCTCTAAAGTAGTTATGAACCCCCATTATATATTCTATTCCTTCCATTTACGTCAAATCTTTAATTTGTGACACTCGCTCTATCATATCTCGTTTGAATATATGTTTCCTCAATATATATATATATCTTATTCTTCTATTTTCATTCAAATTTATTATACCCATTCAACTTAATTATCGCAAATAATGACAGCATGGCTTTAATTTGGACAAATTAAATCATTTTCTTATACTAGTGGGTTTAGACCATTCTCCATTTAAGAGTTGAAACATTAGTGAAAATGAATTTTCCAATAGAAATTGCAATAAAAGAAATAAATCAATCAAGAACAAGACAGATAAGAAATGGGGGTTGGATAATAACATAGAATAACTATAATGGAGTTGAAGTTTTAAGGTTATCATGTCATGGAAGTGGTTACTAAATTATGGCAATAATGCACAACTTTTGACCCAGCAATTCCAGCAATCATACTACCCTAATTGACAAAGAGGATAAAAAGTAGACATATACTTTTCAAGTTGGGCCAATGATAAATAAAACACCATTTCAATGATGATATGATAATACATGCTTTTTTAAATAGATCTATTTGGTTTATGTGACACGCACTATTGCTATATTATATATATATATATATATATATATATATATATATATATATATATATATAT